>NC_051067.1:50419288-50719288 GCF_004664715.2 Peromyscus leucopus
CCTTTTCATTGCATGCAGCTGTGGAATGGAGCTGATCAACAGTTCACTGTGCACTGACTAAACTGTAGGCAAGCTAATCACCTGCAGGAGAAGGAAGCAACAGCCACGTGCTAAGTCTCCAGGACCTGCCTCAAAGATATAAATGCAGGATAAAGAGAAACACAGTTCTTCAAGACTAAGGACAAGGATGCACACACTCAAACACACATACATAAACGCACAAATAAATATACAGAGAGATATGCACACAGACACATAGAAACTCACGTGGGGAGGGGGAGGAAAATGGGTGAGTTCATTCAAATATAAACAATAGCTCTCAGGGAAGGAGAAATCTCTGGTCACGAAATCTGCAGGAGCCAACAGTCAATCCCTAAATTATGAGTTTCTCTTTCATTTTGTTTTTTAAGGCAGGGTCTTCCTATGTAGCCTTCCATTCCCCAAAGTAGGTCTTAATTATGTAGTCTAGGATGACCTTCTGGAATTTCAGATGTGCCCCACCATACCTGGTGTCTTAGTTAGGGTTTTTATTGCTGTAAAGAGATACCATGAGCACAGCAACTCTTATCAAGAGAAAAACATTTAATTGTGGTGAATTACATTGTCAGAGGTTTAGTCCATTATCATCACAGTGCAACACGATGGTGTGTAGGCAGACATGGTGCTAGGGCAGGAGCTGAGAGTCCTCCTTACATATTGACTCACTGGCAACTGGAAGTGGTCTGAGAGGCTGGGTGTGACTTGAGCACATATGAGATGTGCTCAAAGCCTCCCAAAGCCTGCCCCTGTTGCCAGAGTCTTCCTGCCTTGCCCACAGTCAGGACAAATCCTTGTCACCCGCCAGTCCCACAGCCGCTCAGACCCAACCAAGCAAACACAGAGACTTATATTGCATACAAACTGTATGGCCGTGGCAGGCTTCTTGCTAACTTTTCTTATATCTTAAAGTAACCCATTTCTAGAAATCTATACCTTGCCACGTGGCTCGTGGCTTACCAGCATCTTCACATGCTTCTTATGCTGGCGGCATCTGGCAGTCAGTCCTTCTGCCTTCCTGTCCTTTTATTTCTCCTCTCTGTTAGTCCCGCCTATCCTTCCTGCCTAGCCACAGCCGATCAGGTTTTATTTATTGATCAATCAGAACAACTTGACATACAGACCATCCCCCAGCACAGCCAAGTGCAGACCATCTCAGACACCTGCACTCAGGCCCATGGTCCTAATCATCCTCTATGCGGACCTGCTGGGTAACGCCACAAAGAACCCAAGAAGGGCTCCCACAGGACATACAGAACATCCCACAGCATGCCCCCACAGTGATACACTTCCTCCAATAACAACACACCTACTCCAACAAGGCTACACTTTCTGATAGGGCCACTCCCGTTGGGGGCCATTTTCTTTCAAACCACAAAACCTGGTCTCCTTTGTATTGCATATATCTGAGCAATTAGCAAAACACAGGCCACCTGAGGAAATAGGAACTCCAAGACTCCAATAAAGCAACTCCTTTAGAAAAATCAGGATTAATAAAAAAAAGAGAGCCGGGCGGTTAATCCCAGCACTTGGGAGGCAGAGCCAGGCGGATCTCTGTGAGTTCGAGGCCAGCCTGGGCTACCAAGTGAGTCCCAGGAAAGGGGACTACACAGAGAAAAAACCAAAAAATAAATAAATAAAAAATAAAAAAAGAGAGTGGACTTTAAAATATCTAATGTTAATTTTTTTTCTCAGACTCAAGGCAATGGTGACAACAAACACAAGAGAGGGGTCTCGAAGAGGCTCAGCTCTTGCTTGCTCTTCTTCCCTTATACTCTATCTTCCTTACATTTCTACTTCTGTCCAGGAGGTTCCTTTTTTTTTAATCCAGATAGTCTAATATCAAAAAAACACCATAGGAAAAAAGAAGGAATTGATAAGTAATCAAAGAAAATGTGTGTGAGAAATATCTAGAGCAAAGACAACAACACAGGATCCTTTCAACACACATTTGTACATAAATGCAGACACACACACACACACACACACACACACACACACACACACACACACACCACATCTTGCTTTTGTCCCTGTGTTTGTGTGTTAGTTTTTTTTTTTTTTTTCCCAGAGTGTCACTGCTGGCCTCAAACTCTCAAAATTGCTGTGTAGCCAAGAGTAGCCGTGAATTCTAGCCTTCCCTTGTCTGTTTGCTGGGAACTGGGATAACAGGACTGTGCCACTATCTTTCTCTAATGTTAAATATTTCCATTACAAATATAAAGTTGAAATGCTGTGTGTTTTCACATTCATTGGCATCTCCATGGTAAAGAAGGAAAAGAAGAAATCTCCCAAATAAACCAAAACAGTGAGCAAGAAATGAACTGAAGGGCATAGAGCTCCAAAGTTGAGAGAATCATTGTGGCTCCATTGTTCTGATCTGCAGCCACCAAAGGCAGGTCATTTACAGAGCTGCATAGAAAAAGTAGATTGAAAAGTGAAAGAAAATAAAATGTTTGATTTGGGGTTGTTGTTACTATGTTTTGCACACAGAAATGTCTCCTGTTAGGGATTATGGCAGATATTTGACCTTTTAGATATTTTAAAGTAAGTTTATTTTTAGTTATGTGGGGTACATATATGTGAGTGCAGTTACCTGCAGAGGACAGAAGGTGTTGATTCCTCTAGGGCTGGAGTTATAGGTGGCTGTGAGCAGCCTGGCATGGGTCCTGGGAACAGAACACTGGTCCTCTAGAAGAGCAGCAAATGCTCTTAACCACTGAGCCGTCTCCCCATCTTGGTCACTTTAAAAAATTAATACAGTGCAATGTATTAACACATATTGGTTGGGGCTGATCATTGTGATTTTTCCTGCCCTCCAGAAACTCATATTCTCAGACACTAGACAGGAAACAAACAAGGCAGCCAAAAATGGACAGCAATAAGGATGATTTTCGCCTGTGTGGTGCATGTAGTATGGAGGGATATATCAAAGAGCTCCTGATCCACCTCATGCAAGTATGTGAGAAGGAAAAGTCTCAGAATCGACAGCAGAGGAAAAGAACATCCTGGGCAGAAGCAGAAATGCAAGGCAGCTGGAGCATAAGCCAACAAGAAAGGTAAGAGCTGAACCATCTCCAGACCCTTCAAAACATGAATCACTGCACAGAGAGAAAGGAACTGAACACGTTATGTGGGTTCAAGCCACACACAGTCTCATATTCCAATGCTCAGTAACTTTAAGTATCTTCTGCAGGGCGCAAATCCTCAATATTTATGGATGAAAAGCCCCTTTAAATTATCTAGAAATCAAATACATAAAATCATGAAAACATTGCTTCCTGTGAATTTAATTACAAGGACTTACATGGTCAGGAATACAGGCAATGAGGTGGGGCTGAGAGGTGGCTCAGCAGTTAAGAGAGTTGGCTGTCCTTGCAGAGGACCTGGGCTCTGTTCCCAGCACCCATATTTGGCAGCTCAAAACTGCCTGAACTCCAGAGGATCAGATGCCCTTTCAAGGCATCTGTGAGCAACTAAACCCGGCACAGACACATATGGAAATACATAATTAAAAAGAAAATAAATCTTAAATGTTGAATGCTCTGTATCTGTATCCAAAATACAACACTCAGTATAAAACTTGTTTTTGAGTTTCATTTCAGTTCACAGTTTCAAAAATATTGTCATGAGTCAACATGATGAGCCTATTAATATTAATATCCACAGTTTAGAATGCATTGTCCAGGCCTTATGTTGAGCCATTCAAATGAACTCCCTGGATTTGATAGCCTTTTATTAATAGATTTAAGTATGCACTTAATGATTACTAATGGAAGGAGTGTTGATTTTAAAACACTATGCTTAGTTTGGGGAAAAGTTTATTTTTGAAGGATTTGTTTTATTTTTAGTTATGTGTCCATCAGACGTCCTGGAGCTGGAGTTACAGGTAGTCATGAACCATTCTAAACTCCAGTCTTCTGCAAGAGCAGCGTGTGCTCCTGAGAGCCATCTCTCCAGCCTGCGGGGGTGGGTGGGGGTAGGTGGGGGGTGGTGGTGGTGGTGGTGGTGGTGGTGGTGGTGGTGGTGGTGGTGTGGTTTTCATGTTTTATTTTTGCTGTTGTGTTTTGTTTTGCTTGGCTTTTGGTGTTTTAGTTAATTGTTGTTTTGAGCACTGGCATTGCTGGTGGACCACCATTCTACCTGGCATTCACACAAGTTCTGGATGAAGGTCAGAACACTGATCCTCAAGTTCACATAACAAGGGTTTTATCATTAAGTCATATCCCCAGCCCTGTTTTGTTTTGATTTATGGTGTGTGTGTGTGTGTGTGTGTGTGTGTGTGTGTGTGTGTGTTTACTTTTGAAACAGTCTCAAGGGTCTCATATAGCTAGTGTAGTCTAGAATTCACTATCTAGCTGATAGCGACCTTGAACTCTTGATCCTCCTGCCTCCACTTTCTAAGTGCTGGGATTACAGGCATGCACATTTTTACGAATTGCAGCAAACTGAACTCAGGGCTTTGTGCATTTTGGATAAGCACTCTAGCAACTGAGCCACACTCCCAACCTAGTGTACTATGTTTTTGAAGCTCCACAGCCCATGACCACCTGGATACACAGCTGAATTTCTGGATGCCATCATTTTCATTTCTTTGAGCCTTAAGCTTATGTTTAATTTTACTCTATTTTAGAAGTATCTTCTTAACTTCAATATTACTTATCATAGAAGAGTCTATTATTCACAAAGTCATAATCCAGATATAACTCTTTCAGGGCACTTTAGTTCTTAATTTTTTATGTTAATTATGCTAATTGGACATTGAAAATGTCCAAAAGGTACCCATTGCCCAGCATGCTGCTCAGTCGGATCTATTGAGCCTAGGGCCTTCCAGATTCTGCAGCAGATAGCAGCATCCAGGCTCAGAATTCAAAAGCAGACCACTTTGGCAAATAATGGCACCCATTTCCTCCACCTCATCAGAGGTTTAACTGAACCATGCTATGGACACATGATCTCATTCTCCTTGGGTGAACATTGTGTGCAAAATGCAAAAACAAAGACCTGGAACCTCAAGTGGCCCAAGAAGATAAGACTTGTGTGAATTCTTACTAAGGTGTACATGTGACAGAACTTGACAGAACGGAGATGACATTCATTTGAACATATTCTGTGTTTACCAAACAGAGGGGCTGGAAAACCAGAGTTATCACCCACCAGGAGAAATTCGAGTCTGCCCATGGGAGTCTAACCAAGGAAGGGGAAATGCAGAATCATGCTCATCCATTTCCAGCAGACCAGGGTGGCCGGCATGTGAGTCTGGGCTGGTTGTTGAAATAGTAAGCAGAGATAAGTGAGAATCAGAGAGGATTACTATGTTGCTGTTCCCTCCAGCTTGTTTTGGATTTAGAGCTTAAAATACTTTGGGAAAAGAGGATAATTTGTATTTTGCTGCTGCTGATGGCGTTTCCTTTTGGAAATTCACATGGGCCGGGCCATGAGGTTCCTTTTTTAATGTTAGGCTGTTCCTGTGCTGCTGGCATGTCATGCCCTGAGCAGCCATCCTCTAGCTTCATTGTCCTTCCCTCATTGCTAATGTTGAGACATTAGTAGATTTTATTTAATCTTTTGTGTTGTTGATGTTTTAAAGATGGAATATTGTAACTATATTCTGCTAATGTTGTAGTGGATCAGCCTCACCATCTCTGAGGCACCTGCACATTGCAGGAATGTCAAAGCTGCTGGTGGAACCAAAGGGTCACTTTGGGAACGATCTGAGAAGTGGAGGGCTGCTCAGATGTGCCTTTGGAATCCAGGCTTACCATTTATGGAAAGTGCAATGTTCATGAGAAAGAGACAAAACACAAATTTCTGCTGAGACTGATAGATTAGAGCACAATTTCCCTCTATTTCAATGGTTCTCAACCTATGGGTTGTGACCCTTTAGGGGGCAGCATATCAGATATTGTGCAATCAGATATTTAGTTTATGATTCATAACAGAAGCAAAATTACATTAATGAAGTAGCAACAAAATACTTTTATGGTTTGGGGTCCCCACAACATGAGGAATTGTATTAAAGGGTCACATCATTAGGAAGTTTGAGAACCACTGCTCTACTGTGATAAAGAATTGCCCAATTCATTTGAATTTGTTTGTTTTGTCACAGTTTAACTGCATTGTAAATTCCAGGAGACAAGGGGCTGCGTCTGTGATATTTGCTGTGACCACTGTGCTGGATAGAGTACTATCAACGTTTAGGCTTCTTGGATGAAAGCATGGAAAAGCAAAACTAGAATTATATTTAAAATAGGCATTCACCTTGAGAATGAGGAGCATGAAGTTTTCTAATATTTGTATTTATTACTTGGCAATTTTATGCATGTATACAATTTATAGGATCTTATCCATTCCCTACTGTCTTTCTCCATGTTTCCTTGGAACCTGCCAACTTATTTCCACTGTATTACCATCATTTTATTAATAGCCACCTGAATTCCAATCAGCACTGGCCATGCATAAATGAGGGTAAAGACACCCAATAGAGCACGGACAACATACAGCCTCCTCAAGGAAACACGAGTCTCCTTCCCTCATCAGAAATTAACTGTCTATAGTGCCTCAGGAGTGCTCACTCAGTGCATGTTAGAATTTTAACTTTCTTAAACTTAAAATTTTAGTGAGAAAGTGACCATTTAATAAAGCAATCCTTTACATCATTGTGAAGATTGCCCTCTTATTAGATGTTTATAATTATTTGTTATTTTAGCTCAACTGAAGAAACACCTGAGCTTAGGAACACATACAAAGTTCTTAAATATGTTGGTCTCAGATGGTATCATTGATCGATAAAAATTACTACCACAACCAACCAATAAAGACATCAATCAATCAATAATAACTCATTGTGCTGTAAGTTACCAAAAAGTGATTTTAGACACATGAGAAGCTAAAAATGTGATTGCACAAGATGTGAGAGTAAGGGACTAGAGATTATATTTTGACGGCAAGACCATTGAGCATAAGCTTCTGGGTCAACAAAAGCCCAGTGCCACTCTGGCAAAATGAGATTCTGGTGAATTTCATAATAAACTATTTTATCACAGTATCAGACTGAAACGAACAACAACAAAAAAAAATGGTAAAAATCCATCACTCCTGTCAGAAAAATAGAATCAAAACCCAAACTGTGTGCTTGTTGGTGACTATTAAAGGTCAACATCATCTATCATTGCAATTATATGATGAAAATGTCATTAGATAACAAAAACTTATTGTAATAAATTGGTCAAAACTGACTGCTCCATGGGGACAGCTTCCTCTTTGTAATTTCAAATGACAAAAGGGTGCTAATATAGGTGCCCTATCTATTTTAGGGAACATAATCTATAACATAAATCATGGGAACTTCTAGAAGAGAGGTATATTATTTTATGCACTAAGATAACACACACACACACACACACACACACACACACACACACACACACATACACCAGAAAAGAATCCAAATTTCTGAAAATTAGTAAAACCATCAGAATTGAAGTGTGCTTTGGACCAAATAGTCATAACAAGCATTCACAAAACATCTGATTCAATAATGCCTAGATACACATCTTCCTAATTGGATGTGGAATGCTCTCTAACATAGACCATGTTAGGCCATAAATCAAAGCTGCCCAATGTAAGAAGACAAAAGTTATACCAAGTATATTTCTGATGGAAATGGGAGAAAACTACACATTAATGAAAGGAAAAAAATCAGCAAGTTTATAAACATGTAGATATCAACCATATGCTTCTAACAATGAGGAAATGAGATGAAAAGAAAAATTTAACACTTCCCTGAGGCCAAAAAACATGGAAACACACCAAACCCAAAACAACTGATGATTGCCTGTGTCACAAAGAAAAGATCTCAAATTAATAGTGTATCAACTGTATGTCAATAAGCTAGGAAGACAAGAGCAAACTCAAACCTCAGTACAGGGAAAGAAATAAGAAACATTATCACAGAAATAAATAAAATAGGGCTTAGGCAAATAAGGAAAAAGGTTAACAAAGCAAGCCATGGTGTTTGTGGTTTGTTTTGAGAAGATAAAGTTCACAAAACTTTAATTACATTAACTAAGAAAAACAGAGAAGATTCAAATAAATATGAAATGAAAAGTAAAACATTTCAAGTGACCACAAAAAGAACAAAGAATGAAGGGCAACATCATGGGTAATTATATACCAACAAACCAGAAAACTTAGAGGAAATGGACTAATTAGGAGAAAGTGAGAAATTCCCAGACACATTCAGCCTTCATTAAATAATGAGGGAAAAAGTTCAGAAAGTCTGAATAGACCAATAATGAGATGGAAATTGAACACTAATAAAAAATAAATATCCCATCAAAAAGGAAGCTTGGGGTGGATGGTTTCACTGCTGAATTCTACAAAACAATTAAACAAGAAATAATACTAATTCTTCACAAATCAGTTCATAAAATCAAAGGGTATTAATCCATCCAGACTTATTCTATGAAACCAGTATTAAGCTGATATCAGAACCAGATGAAAGTATAACAAAAATAAATAAATAAAACTTCAGAATACTATCTTTAATTAGTATGAAAATATTCAACAAGATACTGGAAAAAAGAAATCTAACACCACATAAAAATGATCACTCCCATGATCCAGTGAGTAATCACAGGGATTCAGTAATGACTGCCAGTAAAAACAGGATACCTCACATTAAAAGGATGAAGAATAAAACATAAATGAGCATATCTATAGGTACAGGAACGATGTATCACATAATTCAGCATTCTTCTCAGGACAATAGCTCACAATCTAGATATAAGAATCCTGAAACATAAGGGCCATATACACAGACCTACAGCTAACATCAAATCACAGTGACTGAGAAAAATAAGTGAAAACATTTCTCTTGAGAGTCAGAATCAGGCAAGAGGAGCACCTTTATTCAGCACAGTAATGGGGTATACTCAATATAGCCAGAGCCTCTAAGGGAGAGAAATAAATAAAGTTAGCCATTAGAAAAAAACATAAATTGTTCTTTTGCAGATAACATATTCATGTACACAGAAAACTCTAGCAACTACATTTTTAAAAAGCTACTCAGTCTAATAAATGAATTCAAGGAAGTGAGAAATATGCAAAAGCTATATGCAAAAGCTAATATTGTTCCTGTGTACTATTAGTAGGGTACCAGAATAAGAACTTCAGAAAATAATTCCATTTACAATGATATAGTATGATATATACCTAGGAATAAATTTAACCAAGGGGGTAAGATATTTCCCCACTAAAATATATATAACAGAAATGAAATAAATTTAAATAGGTACAAATAAATGAAAAATATCTCATGTCCCTACATTGGAAAAATAAAGCCTGAAATGTCATTACTACATATAGTGACCTATAAATCTAATGTAATTATCATCAAAATACAAATGAAATTTTTCAGAGAAATATAAAAACAGTCCAAAAAAGTCTATTATACCACAAAAGACCCCAAAGCAATTTCAAGTAAAAATAACAAAATGGGAAACATCACAGGATCTAATCTCAGATAACAACACTATAGTAACCATCACAGCAGGGTGCTGATATTGAAACAGACATGTGAACCAATGGTAGAAAATAGATAGCCCCATATTCTATTTCTAGACAAAAGAATTTCAACTGAGGTGCCAGAAACATGATGGTTAAAGGAAAATGTCTTCAAGAAAGTGACATGGAAACTGGATATGCAGGTGCAAAAGAATGTAATTAGACCTTTACATCTCACCATGAGCACAGATCATCTCAAACTGAATTAAAATATATGACATGAAGATACTAGAAGAAACTACACAGGGACACTCCAAGAAGTTAATCTCTTCATTTTAGGAACATAAATCTTTATCTGCAAATGTCTAGTTTGTTTGGGAAAAGTCTATTTAGCAGAAAAGAATAAAACTTTTGAGGGAGTAGAGAATGCATCACATTGCAGGTCATTCCTGGAAAATAATGACGAAGGAACTGGCTTAGACTTGGCCAAGAAAATGAAGATGAAATTGCTTACTCTTGGGCATTAAGAGAATGGTATTTGACATCCTCCTACTACAGTCCTGGAACCCTGTTTGGGCAGACGGATAAAGTAAAGAAAGTACTTTCTGTGACATCTTCATGGCGAACAGAGCTAATGAGATGTCAGTCATCATCTTGAGTG
This sequence comes from Peromyscus leucopus, assembly GCF_004664715.2. Lineage (NCBI taxonomy): Eukaryota > Metazoa > Chordata > Mammalia > Rodentia > Cricetidae > Peromyscus > Peromyscus leucopus. Next base: position 50,429,493 of record NC_051067.1, read on the forward strand.
ACAACACATAGACCACTTTTTATAGAGAGCTAGAGATGGGGCAGAGGCTGTAATGGTGATTTAACAGAAGTAACCAACTCTCCACATTCAATAGCAAATTTTTTTTATTATTTTTCCAATGTCCCATTGTGTTATAAAGAATAACCTTAGAGAGAAAAAAAAGATGACTATGCTTTCGCTGTTGTAATAGTTAAGCCAAGCTTCAATGTACTTGATTGTCTTCCTTTGTCCTAATCTCTCTCTCTCTCTCTCTCTCTCTCTCTCTCTCTCTCTCTCTCTCTCTCTCTCTCTCACACACACACACACACACACACACCTTGTCTCTTCTTGGTAAAAGAAAATCCTAAAGTCAATTTGATCAATTTCATATATGTCACCATTAAAATATTTTGTGTTTTCTTAGCAATCTACCCAAAAGTTAGTCTTATTCAGTACAATCTAGCACACAATCTGCAATAATGAAAATTATCTTATACCTCTTTAATAAAAATAGATCCTCCTTGGATTGTGATCTGGTATTGTGATCATCCATGACTGAGAATGGGGAGAATAAAACTTGATGGAGGGTAGCCCTGTGATTAATACCACCCACAAGACTACTAGGAATCAAAGGCATGAGAATTGCATATAAGCTTTGGACTTTTGACTAGAAACACATAAAATAAAGTTCTTAGCATGAATGGAAAATCTTATGCATGAATTTCCATGAGTCTAACATTGGGATTTTGCCTAGAAAATATGTATGTACCTCAGAAAATCATAGATCATAATGCTGTCTGGAGAATGGTGAACCAATAAAATCTATGCTCTAGTCTCTTCATTCTACAGCAGTGTTCTCTACTGCCATTCTTGTGGTTCAAGAGGTTGAGTGTTCTAAAGTACAAATCTTCAGTAGAATATGTAGTCCTCGTTAAATTTTTACTCTTCTAAACATGGAAAGCTACCTCTGTGCTAAGCAAAAGAATTATTCCTTTCACAGCCTCTTCATAAAGAACAACTGTTTGATGATGAGGCTGAGTGGAAAGCAGCTGTCGCCCCTCACAAAGGAGGCTTGACAGTATTGCTAGAGGAGTCATGAGTCACCCATGAATATGGAATTAGCAAAATGATCATTTGTTGGATTGTCAAGTCTTGTCTCTATGAAATGAAAGTCTGTTGTTTTAAAGAAAAGCTCTTCGACAAGTTAAATACACCCTGGTTTAATTAAGCAAAGAATATTCATGAAACAGGACTAGTTTGGAAAACTTTAGCAAGTGGTGTGGTCAAAATGGCATTATGGACTGAAGATGAAAGGCAGGCACCAAGGCAAGTGATTGGCCAACAGCCCTCATTTAAATCAGTGGCTGCCTGGGATTCACTGACACCTGGCTTTACTGCCTTTGCCCTGCTACATGCTACACAAATTTACTCCCTTAGTCTGCTCTCAGTTAGCTTGTGTCCCTAGTTAACAGTTCACTAACACAAGCTCTGAGCCAGGATCCGTTCATAAGCCAAATTCAGACGAACAGCTCCCTGCTCTTTATCACCCTCTAACAATAAAATAATTTACCACATTTTAATGCTTGGGCCATTTTTTGTCTCCACCATGAACAGACTAATTTGGTTTTAGTAAGAACTCCAAAGGCCCAGGTTCCAAACAGCCAGTTCATGCACTGAGGACAGGTCCCCGGTTCCACTGCCTGGGGGGCTCCAAACAGATCAAGCTAATCAACCTTCTCATTTATCCAAAGGGCCTGATCCAGTTGGGGCTCCTCTGCTATTGGTTCATAGTTCATGTGTTTCCATTCGTTTGGTTATTTGTCCCTGTGCTTTTTCCAATCTTGGTCTCAACAATTCTCGCTCATACAAACCCTCCTCAGCTGGATCAAGAACAGAGAGGGAGAACAAGAAATAAGAGACCATGATAAATGAAGACCACATGAGAATAGGAAGAAGCAAAGTGCGAGAGAGGTCCACAGAAATCCACAAAGGTACTTCCACAATAGACTACTGGCAATGGGTGAAAGCCCGAACTAACATACTCTGGTGATAGGATGGCCAAACACCCTAATTTTCGTGCTAGAAATCTCATCCAATGACTGAAGGAACCAGATGCAGAGATCCACGGCCAGGCCGCTCCAGGAGTCCAGTTGGCGAGAAAGAGGAGGGTTTGCATGAGTGAGAATTGTTGAGGTCATTATTATCTATTATCTCAATCTAAACTCCAAACTCTGATTCCATTAGGACTCTGTTTATGGTGATATCTCATGGTGTTTGAAACTTAACATGTCCATCCAAAACCAAACCCATACTTGTCTCTCATTTTCTATTCCTCTTAGTATTTCCCATGGTTTTTACTATCTTGGAGAATGGCATCTTTGTTTATCTGGACATTAAACTAGGCTTGTTCCTACACTTTGAAAGAAACTTGCTTATAAGCCGTTCACATTTGTCTTCAGAATGTTCTCTGGATTTAACTGTCTTCTCTCCTTCCCTTATGCTGTCATTCAAGATCCCATCAGACTAGTTTTTCCTAGAATATGGAAATGGGCCTACTGAGTTTTCAATTGCCTGCTGTTGGTGCCTCCTTGTAGTTTACAGAGCATCTACAAAGGTGTGTCAATCCAAGATTCCCCTCCAGAATGCTCTACTATACTCTGGATAAAGCACAAACTTTCTTCCTCAGTCAGACAGTTCCTTTTGACATAAAAAAATATGGCTTTGCAGTAATGTGTCTTCATTTTATTTATCTATTTTTATTAATTGTGTGTGCATATGTAAATGTCTGCATATGAGTCTGTGTACATGAGTGTAGTGCCAACATAGGCCAGAGAGGATGCTGAACCCTTGGAGCTGAGGTTATGAGGAATTGTGAACTGCTCAGCGGGAGGGGGGAGAACAAGGCAATCCATGGCTGATATGTAAAATTAAATTAAATTATAAAATAAAAAAAGGAAAAAAAAAACTCAAAGCATGATACCCCTCATTTTATCCACTATTTAGTGTATTCTTGGTGGTTGACTACTGTCTACGTACACATGTTTAACACTTGAAACTGTATGTTCCACATACAGTGCCTTCAGAGGTACTATTACATGGCTTTCCCGAGAATAATGGTAAAGGTTGTGGTGTACCCCTTAACAGGAGTCCCTATGAACCCCACAACCTTACAGTCAAATAAATCCAAGCTCTGACAACTACAGAGTTCAATGGTACTTAAGCCAAGTAGCCACAGTCCTTACTTGGGTTTGAGAGTAATTAAGACACAAAGCTTACTCAGGGCCCCTGACTTACAGATGTTTCCAACTTTTTCATTATCCTACAGTCATAAGTTAAAAGAAACAGAAGACAAACAGCACAGAAATATTAGGAAATATCAGAAAAAAAAAAAAAAAAAACCAGAGCAGTCCTCTACCATGTAGGATCCTGGCACACCAGCCATGTCTGTCAGATTTCATAAGCTCAAGGTCCGCTGTACACAATATAACCCACTCCACAAAGAAACATGAGACGAAAAAGAGGCACAGTTCACATCTACAGCTCTAAAGTCAATCCTGAAGCACTCCCACCATCCGGTCAGTCAGCAGCCTCTCTTTCCTTTCTCTAATCCTCCAGGACCAACTGACAAGAAGCAGAGTTGGTCATTTTATTTTTTGCCATTCTAAATAACTGATTTCTCAAAATGCATTTACATTTAAAACAAAACAACACAACAAAACAAATAAAAAACAAACAAACACAAAAATCAGCACATAAATTGGCTTCTGTGCATACTGGGCATTAACTTTATTACTAGTTGCTTACTTTTTCGTTTTCAAGTCGTGGCCATGTCAATCAAATACACTCAATGTTTCTGAGATATTTGGGACCTCTGCTATGTTGTTTACCTACACTCATCATAACTCTAAGTTACTTGGTAAAGGTGAAATTGTGCATTTACCTAACACAGCTTAGGTTCTGGTTGCTGTAGCTCCAGAAAGCACATGCAATGAAGTCACAGAGGCATCTCAGTGTGGAGGGCCTTCTGGAACCTTCCTCTGACCTCAGAGATTAGGTTGACTAAGGACAGATAAAGAACCAAATCTGGGAGATAACTCCTCAGTGAGTTTTGAATTAAATTTTACTTACTTTTCTTCAGTTTGGATGGCCTCTTTCAGGCTTACTATGGTTAGAACAAGCATACCATTCCCTTAAGTCCCAAGTTATATGCTGACATCTTTCTTACCCACCAAGGCAATAGAGTGTGCCTTACAGGATGGTGGTTCAGTCATGAGGGTAGCACTCTTATGAATGGGACTAGTTCCTTATAAAATGAGTTCCCTGGTAGACCCCTCATGTAGTCCACATGCAGGAACCAGAAGAAGGCCCATATGAAGGAGGAGCAGGACCTTGGGAGACATTCTTCATATCAGCGTCATGAACTTGAACTTCTCAGCCTCCAAACAAAGAGAATCATTTTCTGTTAAATTATTGACTGTGCATTATCTCTAGTGTCCCAAGCTAACTGTGACCATCATAACTGAAACAGCTTGGCGTGAACTCAAGCCAATCCACCTCCAGAGAGTTAGATACTGGGAAAATAGTGTGAGCTCTGGGGAAAGAATCAGGCTCCTCGGAGGTTTAAACATTTAAAGAACGGCTGTGCTTGATTGATCAGAAATTCTATTTCTTACCACTCAGAGAGGTTAATATTTCATTAGTGTAAGCTTGACAGTTTTTTAAAACATACATTACATTTTGTGTGTGTGAGGAACATTACAAATCAACTGGGCAAGTGAATGTTCTTGACATTTTTTCAAGTATTATTTCTAACATTTTCCCCTAAAATATGTCTATGAAAATAAAAAGATAAATTTTTCTCAAATTTATACAGGTTATGTTCAAAGTTTGGAAGATTAATTAGAATTAAATTTGTACACTGCTATTGAAGTGATTTTTTATTTTATTTTTCTTTTATCTCTTTTTCTCTCTCCATCTGTGTGTGTGTGTGTGTGTGTGTGTGTGTGTGTGTGTGTGTCTGTGTCTGTGTCTATGTGTGTCTGTGTGTGTGCTGTGGGTGGGGGTGGCCTGGAGACCAGAAGAGGGTGTTGCCATACATGTCTTCAATCAGCACTTAAATGTTCACTTGTGCTATCTAGAGATAAATAAAGATGAAGCAGTTAAGGTTCTAAACCTATAGAGTTACACTGTGAACAGCAGTGTGTGCTATCTAAGTTTTGGTGTTTCATTTCTCTGATGTTCCCAGTCAAACGAGGACAGTTTGATTCACTGATAACTGTGGGAGTACAAAGCATTACTTGCTCAGATGGAAGGAAAGCATCTACTTTAAAAGGAAAACAAACACCCAAGAAGTCATTTGAGGAAAGGCAGGCAGGGATTAGAAAACATATTTTTTGCTCTGTTACAGACTCTTTCCAAAATTGAGATTTTAGCATTGGCTGACAGCATATGTTTAGCATTCCAGAATGTCATTATATAATTGACTTGATTGACATTTTCACTGTGATTTCTGACTATGAAACCATTTCACATTCACTGCGTCCTTTAGGACTGGGAGGATCCCTTTGGAAACAGATCCTCCTTGTAGTAACTACTTTCTTTCATGAAGGCATTTGGACTGCCTGAAGGTAAATGGCATCCCCAAATTAGACGGGGAAAGAGTCAAATCAGAGGCGCCAATTCAAAGTGCTCTGTCATTTCCCCTGTGCTATGCTTCCCTTGGCTGGGGATTAAAAGGCTGCAAATGAGGAAGACCTGTACATCTTAAATTTTCTAGAATTTGGGGTTTTGTTTTCCCTTCAATGTTTCCTCCAGCACATCCTCCTACAGACTGCACTTAGGGAAGCAGAAGCAATGAAGCCACCACCTGCTCAAGAGGCTCTGAGTCTACGACCAGGAATGAACAGTCTTAAAATGCATCCGAAACCATTTCCGACAACAGTAACAGTGATTGCTTACATCTTTGTCTCCTGTGAATGGCATTCCAGAGACCTCATCAAGAGTTTTACATTTACATTTATGCATTCCATTTTTATTTATCTGCTTTATTTATTTGTTGTTGTTTATTGAGATAGGTTATCTCTACAGCCCTGACTGTCCTGGAATTTTACAACACAGACTGGGGACCTCAAAATCACAAAGATCTGCCTGCCTCTGCCTCTCAGTTGCTGGGATTACAGTGTGCGTCACTGTGCCTGGCTGGTGCATTCCATTTCAAGGATGAAAGCTTCTGCCTTGGGAAGTGCTCTGTCAGCTCTGTAGCGGAGACATGTGGATCAATGAAGGGGGAAGTCACCTGCTTGGGAGGTCATGCCTCCTCTCCCTTGCTTCATGGTACTCTGCCTTTTCTTTCTATTCAGTTTCCCTCCCAACTACAGATAACTCTCTATCCAAGTCTATGGCAAACTCTGAATTCTTCTGTGTTTCACGTTCTGAGTAATGGGACCTACCTGTGCATGGCCACCAAAGTTTTACCTTCATGACTCCTTTGAAGCCATCCTGCATGCAGAGGATGTGGAAAATTCTGGAAACACTTCTCTTGTAGTTCTTCTATGGAGGATTAGACTCCCGAGTTCTATAGTTGATTTTGAGATTGGAGCTGACTATTTTCTCCCCTGTAATGGCAATTAGAGTTTGTGCTTGAGTGATCGTTGGTGTAAAGCACTGTGTGTACATTGATGAATCTGGAAGAATGTGTGTTTGAGAGTTTGTGCATATGTAGATAGATGTGTTGAATAAATATGGTTTTCAATGTGTGGGTGGATGTGTGTCTTCTGAACTCTATGAAGTTAGTTGTATAGTATGTGTTATTGTAAGCACGTGTATGATTTTGAGTGTGTATTGAGCTTGTATAATATGTGTGTGAGTGATGGAGTTTTTTAATGTGTGAATATATGTGATTGAGTGTTTGTAAGTATGTATCCATGAGTGTCAGCATGCATGTGTATGAAAATGTGTGCCTATATGAGAGTGTTTGAATAGGAGTGACTCTGTGTGTGTGTGTGTGTGTGTGTGTGTGTGTGTGTGTGTGTGTAATTCTTGGAAATTCCATATAAACAACCGTGTTTAACTTTCTTAACATACACTTCTAGACTTTTTAAATTTAATGTGGTAGCTGGAGAGACAGCTCAGCAATTAAAGAACTGACTGCTTCTTCCCGAGGACCTAGGTTTAATTCCCAGAACTTCTGAAATTCCAGTTTCAGGGATTCAATGTCTTTATCCATTGGCACCAGACACCCAAGTGGTAAACTGACATACAGGCAAGAAAAACACCATCCACATGAGATTTTTTAAGTAGAATGAATGTACATCATTTAAAGATCTACTTCAGAAATCACAGCCCAGATTTGTAAGGTGGAGTCTATCTATTAAAATGGACAAACAAACAAAAAGGAACAAGATAACACAAAGGAGGCCCTCATTAATCTGCCTTGATAAATACTCAGTTTACTGTGATATAACAACTTCACTGTGGCCCATAACTAGCTAAGAATACACATGCACCCAAATGCTGGGCCCTGCAACACTCTTTCTGCTTTTGAACAAGCCCAGCAGCCAACAGATAGATGCACCTTTCTAAACTGGGTCTTCTTATAGACTTCAGTGATACTCTACAGAGAGCAGAAACATGCCTGAGATAACATCTGCTCATTGCAATCCTTAGCTACATGGTTTCATCCTCGTTTGTTCAGCCCAAATAAAAACAGAAACAAAAGCTCTTACTTCTGGACTGGGGAGACCGCCCTGCAGGTGAAAGTGTTTGCCTTCAAGCCTAGTGAACAGAGTTCAATCCCTAGCTTCCAAGGATGGAGGGAGAAAAATGGTACTGCACATTCTCTGACCTCCACTCCACATGGCAGCAAATTCTCCAAACTCTACATGCAATCAATTATAGTTTTTAAATCCTCACTTCTTCAGATAGTGAGAAAATTTTCTTCCTCATAACTGACACAAAAATATTTACTGGTTTGAGCTCAAATAGACAATCATACAATCAATATTTTTCTCACCCAAGAGATAAAAGATCTTGGTGAGCCATAATCACTTGGAGAGATCACTCAATTTTGATAATTGAAAACACAATGAATTGAGCAAAATGAGACAAGTTTATGTTGATGGGAGCAAACACTTGTGGTTTCAAATGGTCTCCTTTTAAACACAAAGTCTTTATAGACTTCATTCTTTTGGTTGAAGGATCCTTCCTCCACTGAGAGCTGGATGGATGAAGCTAAAGGACTTCCCCAGCCTTGGGAGGCTGGGATCCTACTGCTCTGTGTAGTAGTGTGCAAAATGTCCTAGTCTGACACCTTTGCCTATGGTCATTGTCCTATTAATAGAATTAGGCTGAATAAAAATATAGTAGTTGAAATAAATGAGTGGCTGTTCCTTGATTTAAAAGAAGGGAGGCACTCACCTCCACACTGTTCCTCATTCAGAAGATAATTAGGCAGATTTTTTAACATTTCTAATTTAATCACAATTTTAATGATACTAACTTGCTAATACTAGGAACTTTGATTTGGGAAGACAAATTCATTTTGAAACCTGAGACTCAGCCATCTGCATACACAAATGAGACTCATTTGTGAAACTTCTTTTCATTCATGATTTTTCATACATTCTCCCTACTGTAGTTCTGTTGTGTCAAGTGAGCACATTTATTCAGCGTACGGGCGGCACGGATTCCCTTGCTACCTTCAGCATAACCGAGGAGATGCTGATTCTGGTTTTAAGGATTTACTTATGGGCTTAACTAGAAATATTGTCAGAAGCTTCATATCACATACAAGAAATTATTTTAGTAATATGTTTTGTGAGTGAATAGCACTCAGCTGTTATAGGGAATTTTAGCAAGTGGGAGTCACAGGATGAGTGATTTTTCAGGTACATTTCATCACACTCACAACATCAATTATTGTTAATTCTCTTTTGACAAAGAATACAGGTATTCATATTAGAAAGTGGATATATATGATATATATCTATAACTGGTATGATATATAAAATACAATAATTTTTATTTCTTGTATTATCATCAATGTATAACAAGGTATAATTTGGGCATCCATGTAAGTTCTTTTCAATTGCCTATTCATTTCCATATTCTAATGGTTGATAATGAGCTCCTAAGGTCATTTGAACGGCAAATAAGTTTTAGTGTACCAAATAACATGTCATAAGGATGCCATAGTACAGAACTATGACATATGTCTCCTTCTGCTAGAATTCAGCATAGAATTTGTCCTCTGACAAGTATAACAGTGTGAAGTTTGGCAATTGTCTGGTATAGAAAGTGTCAGAGAATCATATGAATTGGGAGTCAGGAAAACCACCCCAGAAATAAGGTTCTAGTACAGACTGAAGAGTAAGTCACTCCAGTGAAGAAGGACAGAGTTTCCATGGGCAGAAAGTGGGAATAAATCCCTGAGGATGGGAAGAGTAGATTATGCTTAGATGCATTATTTGTTTATCCCATAATATATGTAAAATGAATAATATAATTATAATGAAAGATACACAACTTATTCACCTTTAATATCTAATTAATATAATGATGCAGATAACATAAAATATGTATATATATTTTATAATATATGATATATCACAGTTTAAGCTCTTGTTTTGTTTCAATTGTTTTTGCCTAATGGAAGTTTCTTTCAAATCTTATCATTAACTTTATAAATATTTCATAGTTTTAATTTTAAAGTGTGCCTAGATAGAGTTAGAGTATCACTTACTTTTATTTCCTTCCTATCTTTTTTCTTCTTCCAAGTTTTAAACAAAATTGAAAGCATCTAGTTATAGAGTTTTAAATGATTTTTTAACATGAATTTGCAATTTTCTTTTTCTGTGTGCTGGCGATCCAACTCACAACTCAATCTAGCAGAAGAAATGTAACCTCAGTGCTGAGCTACACTATCAACTCTCATTTTCTGTCAAACGTTTACATTATCAGAGGATTGTAACAGCTCAACACAGAGCCTTTTAAAGCAATTATCTATCTCTGGCACACAGTGGCTTTCTCTTCCACGTGGTCTACTCCACAGACACAGCTCCTCAGCCCCTTCTCTATCATTGCCCCACCTGCCAGCTCCCAGACCCACACTTCTGACTTATACCACAATATCTCTTATAAACTCTTACATTCCACTTCATTCATGATTCTTCTCCAAAACAAGATCAAATTCATGAAGTTCTTTGCTGAACTTCCAGTTAAGAAGCTAAAAAAGTTATTAAATGAAAAAGAAGCTAATATCCATTCATATTAACATAAAATATAAATAAAGTATAATTCACCTTCTTTGTGTTTTGTCACTTACCACTCAGCAAATGCTTTTATTGCCTTTATATTATAATTTTTCAGAAATAACTAAGAACAAAGGAATACATTTTAAAAACTATTGACATCCACGTGACATGAAATTGGGACAATAAAATAAAATAATTTAGAAAGTGAACTTGAATAACAAGAGAATTTGGCTATCCTTTGGAGAGCTGAGGAGGATTAACATAACCCTGAAGCAATGGGATTTACTGGATTCTGAAAAACAACAAATACCTGTGCTTGTCACAGCGTGAAGTCTGGCAGATGGCGACCAGATATTACTGGATATGAAACAAATATCATTAAGTTGCTTCATGTTTTTAGAGGCAATTCAGCTCAAGTTGCTACAGCAAATATGAGTTAGTTTTTAAAACTTATAACTAAAATAATGATTACACAAGTAAGAATATACGGTTCCCACAAAATTTATTTTCTGTTTTATTCTTCTCTTTAAAGGGAGCAATGGTGAGTGGAATAGCAGGGCACAGGTTTTCTGATCAGGTAAATGGAAATGAGGGTTCTAACTAGGGGTGAGGGGAGGAAGACGAATACAGCAGAAGGAGAGAAGGAGGGAGGAGAGTGACATAACAGTAAGGGTATGTGAAAAGTTCTAGGAATCCTACTAGTAACTATTTATTTTTTAGAAACACCTATAATACACATAAGTCTGTATATAAACATACACCTATAGTTTAAATGAAAATTTCCCATCTGGGATGACAAGATCCCCACAAGAGCCATAGACCATCTAATAAAAACCTCCACACCAAGTGTGAGAAGCCTGCTTTGAGTTGCTGGTGTGGGCTGTCCAAGAAACTCCCAAAACATTACTGTCTCTTGCTATTGCCTTGGTTGGCTCACATAGGTAGAAGATGAGTTCCTGTTGCTGAAGACAACAAGCACTTCAATCAAATGCAAGGCTCCGAGGCTCCTAAACTGTAATGACCTGAAAGCGTCCTCCCTGAGGACTAACTTCCATAGTACCTGAAGGCACCAAGCAAGCTTCCAAAGGCAGGAAACAACCAACAGTCCACCTATCTATGATGCCTATGTATTGCAACAACCACCATGGTACAATAAGCCTCAAGGTGCAGTAGTAGCACACATACCTTGTTGGTAACCAGCTGCTCTCTAATTGGACTTAAGGTCCACTTGGCAAGAGGGAAACCATGCCTGGTACTAGAAACCTAGCCAACTACCCAGGGCTACTGAAGTCATGAATCTTGGAGGACCTACAGCCACTATTTTACTAAAGTAGCATAATCCCTAGCTATATACTAAATATATGTCTTTATACCCACAGATAAGTGTAGTCCTCAGCCCTCATCAAGGAAACTTCTTTTTGCAACAGATGGAGACCATTACAGAGAACTACAAGAAATGGAAATGAAGAGTTATGGAAGTCAGTCCCAAAGGATGTATCTACAACACAAACACACCTAAGGCCCAGGAATGATTGCAGAAGAGTGTTTAAAGATTGTAAGAACCAGAGAAGTAGGGAGTTTGCTGAGAGATTGTGTCTTCTAGGAATGTCAGAAGCTACACCATAAAGTCTCCCTAACATAATTGCCTAAACATTAGCTGAAAAAAACCAACATCAATAGACATGCTACTGTGGATGAGGGAAAGCTCACAAGGTCTCATTCATGCACAAAGAACTACAAGGAGCTAAGGAACTGAGAATGGCAAAAATAGCTTTCCCCATGGAAGAGCACACCAATTAACTACCAACACCAAGTGGCCACCCTGAAAAAATTCCTAAAAGGAACATTATACAGACTGAACAATTTGCATGTATGTATTTAGGAATATATAAATATGGGTATATTACAACAACTAAGGGGGAAGAAGACTGAATTTGAAAAACAAGGAAACGGGGACATGAGAAGCTTTGAAGGGAAGAAAGGGAATGGGGAAACTGATGCAATTATATTATAATCTCCAAAAAGGTTTTTTAAAAATGATATGTATGTGTGTATACCTGTGTGTACAGGTACTCAAGAAAGCCAAAAAGAGTGTATGAGATTGTTGGATTCCTCTGCAGCTGGGATTACAAGCTGTTGTGGGCTGCCTGACGTTGACTCTGGAAATGGGTCCTCTGGAAAAATAGTGTATTTGAGCTATCTCTCTTGCCCTCTCTTCTGCTTTTTTTTATTTGTTTATTTTGGGTTTTGTTTGTTTGTGTGTGTGTGTGTGTGTGTGTGTGTGTGTGTGTGTGTGTGTGTGTGTGTAAAAATCATAGAAATTCACAATCAGTTACAAAAACTCATAATTCTTACAATAATAATAACTCCAATACATGGACATGTTTATAATGTCTTTGCACTCTAGTGCACTCCACCTATGATCTGATTGTGACTGTTCTAGGGTAATGTCTCCACACTTTAGTGTGCTCCATCTATGTTCTAATCTTGACTGTTCTAGGGAAGAACACAGATTCAGAGATATATGGCCTTTCTTGGTCAGCAAAAGCAAGAATTACAAATAAGTATTTCTTGATCATTTATTTTCATTAGCAAGCCTGCTAGACATTTAACATTTCTGAATTGAGTTAATAAAGAATAAATCAATCTGCTTTTGACAAAAGTCACCAAATAGAACTATTTTCTAGGCAATTATCTTGTAGTAATTCTCTGGATCATTTGTCCACTTCCTGTCTCCAGGAAAGTATACTTCCAGCACATGCTAGGATTGAAAAAAGCCAGATGACCCTGATAAAGTCTGAAAGCCAGATAACCCTGATGAGATTTGCTACCTCTAAGACTAGGTTTCTTCAAGTATTCAAAATCAAACCCAAAAAGGAAAAATTATGTGCTCGCTGTATTTACCAGCAGATTTAAAATGTGTTTCAGATAGGTTTTCAAAGCTATTAAGCATTTTCCATTAAATCTGTACAACTTGTTGAACATAATAATCAAGAAAACTTTTGGTAATGAATGATTAAGAGAGCTTTGATTAAGTTATTTGGGCAGTGAAGGATAGAAACATCATTAGAACTTGTTTATATTTCATCCTTCACAGCACATTACCCACCTTGGAAATTCTAGGGAGTCTTGCTTTTGTATGCAGAAAAGGCCTCACTGCAGTGACAAATTCAGCTTTTGTCCTCTCAACCATGTAACATGACAAGCTGAAAGTGCATTATTGAAGCACAAATTCACTGTTAAATTAATTGTCACTGTGAACAATAACACAGAACCCATAAGCAAAACAAAGAAAATCCACTTAGCTCAGAGACCATAATAATGGAATAGATGTTTTTTCTATTACATGTTTACCATGGTGTGTGGCCTTCCTTCCTTCCTTCCTTCCTTCCTTCCTTCCTTCTTCCTTCCTTCCTTCCTTCCTTCCTTCCTCCTCCCTCCCTCCCTCCCTCCCTCCCTCCCTCCCTCCCTCCCTTTCTTCCTTTTCTTTCTTTCTTTCCTTGTTGCTTCTGTAAATTCTTGTGTGTGTGTTTGTGTGTGTGTGTGTGTGATAAAGTTATATTTGCAAGACACCCAACTGGTTATGTGTGTGCTGAGACCTGAACCCTGGTTCTCATAACTGTGCAGAAAGTACAAAACAACCACTGAACAATTCTCATATCCCGATGTATCTTACTCTTTGGAGAAAGGGTCTTTTGCTGATTCTGGAGTGCACTAATTAGTTTGGACTGGTTAGCCTGTGAGAACTAGGAAGGAATAGAGTTTGGATTACAGATATACATCCTAACGCTTGGCTCTTTATGTAGGTGCTGGGATCAATCAGTTGTGTGGCAAAGCTTTTGACTAGCTGAGCCATCCTCCAACCTTGTCACCATTTATTCTTACTATTAGTGCTTACTTATAATGACTTAGAGTATGCTATTTGCCCACATGATGATGTAAATTATCAGTCTCATGTCATACTAATTGTAATAAATAGTACACAAATTCATTGCTTTGTTTTATTGATGCTTTTTACTTCTAGATTTTAATTTTTTAATATTATTTATAAGAGAATCTATTAAAAATGAGCAGATCTGAGATGGGGGTGTTCACTTAGCATACACACAAAGCCATGGGTTCAATCCACAGTATCACATAAACCAAGTATAATGGTGCATGACTATAATTTCAACTCTCATGAAGGTGGAGTCAGGAGGTTCAGCAGTTCAAGGTCATCTTCAGCTGCACGAGTTTGAGACAAGCCTGTCTCAAAAACAAAACTAAAACTAAACAAGAAAAATGAATGAATGCATACTACAGGAGATATTTTAGTCTACACACACACACACACACACACACACACACACACACACACAATACATTGCTGGAGAAGACATCTTAGTCTATAGGATTATATACACTACAGGAAGAGAATTGACCATCTCAGCAGAGGCACAGCTTACCTTGACTGCTTGAGGCTGCATTTGGCCTTCCTATGTTTTCTCCTCCATACATCACAATATTTCAGGATCAAAGCACCATTACCATGCCACGAACATTCTGAGCAAATGTCACACAATTTTGACCTTGACTTTTCTCCCTGGGCTCCTCTAGTGACTAGCAAAGCTTCAGAACATTGCAAGTTTATTCAATAAGGACATGCATGAATGTCACTGTGAGTGGGTAACAGTGGTGCAGATTTAGATGACTAATTCCCACATGGATTTAAAGCCATTAATTATTGAAGCCATTGCCCTTAGCTCTTGCTAAAAGGAATGGTCACTGGACAACCGTCAAACTCAATTGACATGAACATAAAAGATTTACACAGTGTTTTCCTCACATTTAAAATAGATTCAAGACAAATACTACAAAACCATTGATTTGGTTTTGTCTTGAGGTTTTTAGATAAACAGGACTTTTATGGCAATGGATCTGTGGTTGACATGTAAAATGAATAAAAAGTCTTAATAAAAAAGTAAATAAAAAGACATTGGCTCAGCCTTAAAATTCATTATTTTAAATCATGATGAAGTTCGTCTGCCAGTAAATTAAGAGAAGGGGGGCAAAGTTTAGCTTAAAAACCTCAAAGTTACACCATGAGAACTCAAGTTTAAACAGTTGTGTAATTAAAATCATCTCTAGGAGAACTGGGATATGTGTATTACTATGTATCAATGCTAAATAACCATTAATAATGCTGTGTAATATCTTAAAAATTAATTTACACACAATTCACATTACCTATATAATCTAATAGCATACTATACAAGATTTCAAATTAGCCATTCAAAAAATGATGCTACAGAATTATCATCCTTATTAGTTAATACCCTCATTAGTTAATGAGTTCATTTCCATTCACACCTGTAGGGTGTAAAGGAATCTGGCCATGTTCTCAGTCAAGAGAAAGTTGTAATTTAGATATCTATGGTTTACTTCTTTAAATGAAATGCAAATTTGGATAGCTTGACCTAATTACATATCATTTTTAAAACTCTGAAAAAATATTTGAAACACATTTATAAAAATTCCCATATGCTTACCTATTTATCTCTTTGTGACAATGCAGAACTTTCTATCTTAAAATAAATGTAAAAACTAGAAAGCTCTAGTTTCAACCAGCTTTCTTCAAGAGTGCAAGAAAGACTGTAATGAATATAAGGAAGTTTCTTTATTTGATTTTTAAAGATTAAGGGTGTGTGTGTGTGTGTGTGTGTGTGTGTGTGTGTGTGTGTGTGTCCAAAGAGGCCAGAAGAGAGTATCAGATCTTCTGAGGCTGGAGTTCCAGTCAGTTGTGAGCCACCCTACAGGAGTTCTGGGAACCTGCTCTAGACACCTGCAGAAGCAGTATACACATTTAACCTCTAAGGCGGAGGTTCTCAACCATTGAGAACCATTGCTATCGGTCATCTCTCTAGGCCCACAAGTTCTATTTTTTTAGAAACCAATTTTAGAGTTGCAGGAGATGCTGTGAGGTGGAATGCCCACTGTCCGTTTTGCTTTTCCTGCCTTCTGGGTTTAGGTAAACACAGCACCTTGTTCATGGCTAATGATTCTGCAAGGGGCTCTATCCATCCCTCCACTGGGGATTGGATACAGAAATTAGTGATACTTGGCCAAGGGCAGAGCAACTACAGTGACTGTAGCACTTGCCTGGCTTTCTCTCCTGTCTTCCCTCTTGTTTGTGTATTTCATGCATTCAATCTTTTTATGTATTCAGTATTCTGAATGTTACATATGCTTCATGTGTCCCCGACATGCATGTCACATTTTATTTCATTTACAGTATAACTTCTATTTCCCTCCATGGTCACGCAGAAAGCAGAGAAATTAAAAGTAAAAACAACTTAAAAGATTTGCTAAATCCTCTTTTCACAGAAGGCAATAAGCTTCGGGATACTTTAAATTCTCTCTGTGTTCATTGTATGTTTCTATAGCAGAATATCTAAGACTAATTTCCTCATAAAATGAACTATTTTATTTCCTTCATAAATGTGGTGCCTGAGGGGTCATAGGGCTGATAACCTGGTTAACAGCCTGGGCTGAGCCTTAACACAGCAGAATAATGTAAAGGGAAAGTCTAAACGCAGAAATCATATGAGTGGAGCAAGGAAGAGAGAGAGAGACTACCAAGAGACTTGGATCATTATTTTTAACATTCTGCTCCCATGAAGACAAATCTACTCCAGAGATGACCTGCTCCTGAAGTACATCAACAGTCCATACATTGGGGTGCAGCTCCCATGACCTGTTAGTACCTGTTCTAAGCCCCACATCTGAAAGGTTCTATTATTTCAGCACCATCACCATGTAAAGTGAACTTCCCACAAGGGAACCAGTCAGGGACATAATATGACCAAATGATAGCATTATTCACAGAGGAAAGTGGTTACAGAGAAATCCTAAAATGAACTGCCCGAGACAGACCTGTAATTCCAGCACTAAGTGTAAAGATCAGGAGTTCAAGACCAATTGGGAGCTACATAGTTAGTGTATGCACTGAAGAAAAAAGAAAGAATATGAAAAGAAGAGAAAAAATAAGAGGAAAAGTGATGGGAAGGACAGAGACAGAAGAAGAGAAAAAGCTAAAATGGTTTGAAAATTAGTTCTAGCACCAGTAAATCTTCAGCTAATGTCATTACTTTTTCTTTTCTTCTCTCTTTCTCCTCTTAAAATGGCACTGGTTATGAAGCTTAGGTGGATATAATTTTAATGAAATAAAATCTATAAGAATTAGAATGAACAGCTAATGGGCAGCTGAGAACACTTCCATGCAGCTGACCCTTCAACATGCTGTAATTTTCTGATATAAGATTAAAGAACTAACCCCTGTGCTCTCTCTAAATTCTATGGAATCCAGCATTCAGGGTGTTTGTAGATTTGTTACTTTGTTGTTAAATAGATTGTCTTTATCTGCAAGTTCTCTTTTCATATAAAAAGTTTCTTCCAACTATATCCACTCCTTATTGCTTATAAAACTGAAACAAAATGTTCTGCATGCAAATAGTAAACTGTGGTTAATAGTTAATAATCTTCTTTTGTATACCATGCTGATCTGTGAATTTGAGACCAGCCTGGTCTACAGAGTGAGTTCCCAGACAGCCAGATATACACTGGAAATTCTGTCTCAAAAAAAGAAAAAAGAAAACAAACAAACAAAAACAAAAACACCAACCAAGCAAATAGACAAAAAACCCTCCTTTGACCAACCGTTTTCTTTTACATATTTAATGAATGAATCTCAAAGAAGGATGACAAATCAGTGGTTTCATGTTCAAGCAAGATACTCAAATATTGGTCATCAGAAACTGAAGCTGGTAGTCAAAACTGTAAGGGTTACAGAATTTTAGCTTTAGGAATTAAAATTTATATGTCCAAACACAGGTTATAGAGTTAAATGTGCTTTCAAAATAAACTGAGCACATGCTTGACCCCAAGATTTCAAAACTATTTCTCAAGTAAAGAAAAGGGCCCAGTGGTGATGGCACACACCTTTAATCCCAGCACTCAGGGAGGAAGAGACAGATGATCTATGTGAGTTCGTAGCCAGTCTAGTCTACAGAGTGAGTTCTGGGACAGCCAGAGCTACACAGAGAAACTGTCTCAAAAACAAACAAAAATAGAAAGAAAGAAAGAAATAAAGAGAGAAAAAAGTAAATAAGAGAAAAAACAGAGAGGAGCACTGTTCTTAATGATTATGGAAAAGATAATTTGGGACAGAATAAACATGTATGTAATGGTTGAAACTTCTGTCTCAGAGCAGAATATTAATATGAAAAATAAAGATAAAATCAAAAGGTTTTCAAGAATTGAAAAAGACTAGACAAGGGTTATCATTGTAGACTGACTTGGAAGAATAAGAAAAAAATATAGCAGTGAAGAAAAATCACATTTGGGCTAATTACTTAATGATTTTACAGAATTGTGTTCTTGAGGACAACATAGTCATTGTTGTTGGCAAATGTCTTGTTCTTAGGAGTTACTACAGGATGTTAAGTCTAAAACCATACAGCGACACTATAGAAACATAACTGAACTCATCACACAAAACAAGGAAAGATGTATTTAGCTCAATGTTTGCATTTGAATGGTCTTAGATCATTCAAACTTAATAAATTTGTAGTAATAACTTGGTACAGAATTATTTTAAAGACAGTATTTCTAGTTTTACAAGTTTAATACCGAGAGTTGGAGAGCAATGACTTCAGTAGAATCAACAGAGCAAAAGTAGAAACTAGCTCATTAGTGAGGAAGGAGTAAGTCCATATTAAATATGCAACATTGTTTCCTGAAATTGCCATTCCCACATAACCCATATGGTTTTAGTGTCTTAGTGTCTTTTCCCATTGCTATGATACTCTTATAAAAACCATTTGGGGAGATTTCAAGGGACAGTGTGTCGAAGTCAAGGAAGCATAAGCTTAGAGTGGCTGATCACATGACTTCCACAATCAGGAAGCAGAGGGCATGAAGCATGCATGATGCTGCTCAGCTCCCTGTCACCATTTGTGCAGTCCAGGATCCCAGCCAGAAAACTCCCACCCATAGTGGACGGGTCTTTGAAATGTAATTATCACATCTACCTACCAGCCTTCCAAGAGGACAATCTCCCAAATGATTCCAGATTCTATCCCTTGGCAATACTAGCCTAACCACAATAGTTAGGGAGAAATATTCTTCTATTGTCTGTAATAATTGCCACCTCAGTTAACTTAAAAAGAGGAGACACTAAAAACAACACACACTACAAAACCCTAACCTAACCTCTAAAAATTTCCCAAGTTAATGACATGTAATTACTCTTTTAATATATGCAAATTAACATCAAAACTTTACATATTATAAGTGTAAGTTCTTACATAATTTATAGTTTGGGAAGATGTTGCCATTTACATATTTCTCCAAGCTAGATACTGTAAGTGTATGGTATATAGCCATTCCATGAATATTTGGTGTATAAATTAATGACACTATTTCTAACCAAATTGGGTTCTGTTAATATTCTAACTTATTTTAATAGAACAATCCTCTCAAATCAGGATACAATCATACCTCTTGTTTATGTCACTTTTGATCTGTGAAAGTCTTTAGCTTTTTTATTCATTTTTATATTAAATGCATTTTAAAACATTTTAATGCATGAAAAACTTTCAGGATAATACCTAAGCATTAAAATCTTAGCTGTTAAGCTGGAGAGAGGAGTGCATGGTGTTCTTCTAGAGGACCTGAGTCCAGTTCCTAGCACCTTCATGGTGGTTTACAACTACATAGAACTCCAGCTCAAGGGGACCTAACACCCTCTTCTAATCTTTGTAGGCAGTGAATTCATATGCATATAGCCCCACAATGACATACATACAAAAGAAAAAGTAAAATAGTCATTATAAACTAAGTTATCACTATACCAATTACAAGCCCATCATGTTACTAATAATTACAATTTCAGGGAGACACAGTTATGCCCCGCACTTTGACAGGATCTTGTAGCACCAGGCTTTCAAATGACTCATGAAATGTTGCTAAAATGACTAAAATTCATTATGTAAACAAACAAAACTACTAAACAAAAAATTAAACTTGAACAAAAAATTAATTAGAAAATCTATATTTTAAATATTAGTTTTTGATGAAAACTCCCTGTGAAGATGGTGTTGGTGTGAATAGTCTTAATATGCAACCAATAGCCAAGGACAGCATTAACACACAGTGAATGAGTTTATTTGAACTATACAGCTAAACAGAATTTTCATAGGACCACATGCTTACAGAATCATTTAAATCTCATTGCTTGTATACATTTTACAATATGCAGACAGCTTTCTTCCGACTAGTCACATATGCATAGTTTAAAGTCCTCTGGGAATATTCTTCAGGTAGATATAAATTGTATTACTTGGTAGTTTTCTTACAAGTAAGCAATTATCTAAAGATTTGGAGGAATCACAGAGCCTGACTAACATCACCTGTAGTCCACAGGTGAAAGATTCATTTATTTAAAAGTTATTTTCCAATTATGGATATGTGAGTGAGTGTCTCTGTGTGAGTCTGTGCACATGAGTGCTGCACTTGTGTAGGCCAAAAGAGGGCACCCACATCCTCAGGAGTTGGAGTGACAGGCTGTTTTGAGCCATCTTGGTGTGGATGCTGGGAACTGAACTTAGCTCCTCTGTAAGTGCAGCAAGTGCTCTCAACCACTGAGCCATCTCTCCATCCCACCGAGGAGGTTCATCTTTTTAATGTTTGTTTATGTTACAGAGATGCCATCTTTCTGGATAATACTGATACACTTTCTTAGTTTTCTGTGTTAAATTGATCAGTCACACAGGACATTAACCTTCTCAGATGGAGCAGCCCTGGATAATGCCAAATTTTCTTCTCAGTTCAATCTTAAGAGTGAGACTCTAGCATACTTAGTTACTGATGAAATATTGAGACTGGCCTCTGGCCTTTTTGAAAATCTATTTGTTAATGGTATACTCACCATGACCTTTAAACGTTACTTTTTTTCTATTTTAATTAAAAGAATTCAACATAGAAAGGAACTGCTATGTTTTTATGTTTATAGATGAGTGTTTATTAAAAGCAGAAACAAGGAATTGGAACCACCACACCTCCAATGAGGCTGCCTCGTGGGAGCAGAACAAGAAGATGGAAATTTCAATTTCCCTTGAAGTACGGGTTGATTATGGATGATTGACAGCATTCCTACTCTTAGTCTGTGGAATACAGAATGAGAGACAACCTCCACACTCAGTGTAGCTTCCTAAAATCAGTGGAAATGTGTAAGGTGATGGTGACAGTCATGAAAAGACAACACAAAGTCAATGCTCTTTAGCTGATAGAGCACTTGTAAATTACTAAATTCTTCAAATTTTTGTTGAATACATAAATCATCTTGCTCAATCCATAGGATCCTATAAGATTAGAATGCAATTATCCTCATCTGTTAATATTATGAACAACTGGTACTAAAATCAGACTTTGAACACCTCATTCTACCCTAACTCAGAGCACCACATCTAATCCTAATGTATTTTACTGCTTTCCATAATGAAAGTTTTGGTTTAGATTTCTCATAGACAAGTTAATGAAGTAGGTGCCTATTTTCCATAGATTCAGAACACAGGTAGGGATCAGATTTCACAGCCTGATCCCCATATAACCTGCCATCAGAAACTCCTCAGCTTGGGTATCTACCATACTCAATCCTCACCTCAATGATCATAGCATGTACATCAAAGAGCAAAGCCACTTCTGGTCTTGGGTTAGTACTGGAGGAGGGAGGGTGTCTTAGAGCTTCAGGCATAATTCCACTCTCTTCTTTCTCTTTGTTCTAGTGGAGTTCAAGCTAGCCTCTCAAATCTGCCTCAATATTACCAGTGGGATTTGTGTGTGTGTGTGTGTGTGTGTGTGTGTGTGTGTGTGTGTGTGTGCTTGTTTGTCAAGAATCAGAGCCAATATGTCTGTACTATAATTCCCACACCTAAAGCTCAAGGAACATCTTGGAAGAAGGAACAGGGAAGATTGTAAGAGACAGAGGACCAGGGAATCTGATATGAAGTAGTGTCTCCTAGATATGTCAGCCAAGCACACCCATGAAATATCAACAATATGGTTGTCTAAACAAAACTTGTACAATGTCAAAAACAGTTGACATGTCAATGAATATAGATGAGAGAAACTTCACAAGGTCTCACCCCTAGATACAAGCAATTAATGACTGTTGAGGTAGGGATAACCAGTCTACTCTAATAGAAATCAGCTTTAAACATATATACATATACACGCAAGCAATACTAAATTAACTCACGAGGTTGTATCTCTATATACATATCAATAAATAAATACATAATAATTAAAAATAAGTCATCTTGGTCATGAATTTGAGAGTTGTTGGAGGAATAGGAGAAATTGCAAAAGAGAAAGTAGTGGGGTAGAAATTTTGTAAATATATTACTTATATGTAAAATTCTTTAAAATGTTTTAATTAAATTAATAAAAAGAATCAAATTTAGGTTTAAATACATGAGCTAGAGCACTTGTACAGGATTGTTTTAGTTACTATGGTTTTTTTTGATTTTTGTTTTTCTATATGAAGTTGAGTATTGTTTTTTCAAGGTCTGTAAAGAATTCTGTTAGAATTTTGATGGGGATTGCATTGAATCTGTAGATTGATTTTGGTAAGATGGTCATTTTTACTGTGTTAATCCTACTGATCCCTGAGCATAGGAGATCTTTCCATCTTCTGCTATCTTCTTCAATTTCTTTCTTCAAAGACTTAAAGTTCTTGTCATACAAGTCTTTCACTTGCTTCATTAGAATTACTCCAAGATATTTTATATTGTTTGTGGCTATTGTGAAGGGTGTTATTTCCCTGATTTCTCTCTCAGCCCTTTATCAGGGCTAATGATTTTTCATTTTTTAGTTAATCTTATATCCAGCCACTTCACTAAAGCTGTAAGAGTTCCCTATTAGAATTTTGGGGGTCTCATGTATACCATCATGTCATCCCCAAATAGTGATACTTTGATTTCTTTTCCAATTTGTATCCCCTTCATCTCCTTTTTTTGTCTTATTGCTCTAGCTAGAACTTTGAGTACTACATAGAATAGAGATGGAGAGAGTAGACAGCTTTGTCTTAATTTGATGTTGGCTATTGGTTTGCTGTATATTGAGTTTATTATATTTAGATATGTTCCTAATATCCCTGATCAGCCCTAATAAAAGGGGAGGTGCTTACTCTTACTGGAACTTGATATGCCATGCTTTGTTGATATCCATGGGAAGTTTGCCACTTTCTGAACAAAAACAGAGAATGTGTGGATTGGGGGGTGGTGCAGGGAGATGGGGTGAAGGGATGGTAGGAGAGGAGGGAGGGGAAACTGCAGTAAGGATGTAAAATAAATAAATAAATGAAATTAAAAAAAATCTAAAACAAAAATTATTATTTGATCCAGCTATACCATTCTTGCCTATATGCTCAAAGGAATCAAAGTCAGCATGCTACAGAGATCCCTTTACATTTATGCATACTATGGCACTATTTACAACATCCAAGTTATGGAACAAGGCTAGATATCCACCAATGGCTGAATGGATTAAAAAAAAAATAATGTATGTATGTATACAAAGTGGGATTTTACCCAGCCATAAAGAAGAACAAAATTATGCCATTGTCAGGAAAATGAATGGAACTGGAGACCACTGTGTTAAGGAAAATAAGACAGACTCAGAAAAACAAATATCATATATGCTAATCCTCTTTTATAAGTGACTAGTTCTGTATTTATTTTTCTCAAGTGAAAGCAGAGTGGGGAGATTTGGGAGAAAGGGAGCAGAAGAAGGGGGAATAGATAAAAGAGGGTAATGGAGGTGAAAACTTAAAAAGTACAATAATATGAAAATGTCATGATTAAACTCATTACTAATAGAACTTAATAAACAATAAAAAATAAAGACAAAAATAAAAACAAAAACAATATTTTTAATAAGACTTTGCCATCCAAAAATTTGAACAGTTCATTTGTTCCCCTCTGGAATTGTTACATATGTGTATCAAAGTGGAAGCAAATGTGGGTAGCAGAGAACAACCTGGGAAGACATCCTTGAGATATGAGGAGATATGCTTTACAGAAGGGACCTGGTAAGGTAATGAACATATGCGATGTGAAAGTGGAAAAGGGGGACTTTAGAGACTACAGGTCATCTCAGGAAACAGGGCTCCAGGAGATGCAGAGAAGGACAAGACAGATGGGGATGTAGGGTGGGTTGAGGATAAACCAAAACCAAGTGTGTATGAAAATGCCACAGGAAACCTGTGACCCTTTCTAATGTGACTCTTTTTCTATTGTAACATAAATGAATAAATAAATAAATGAAATAAGCATTGCCCAGCAGCCACGTTAGCCCTTGGTGATATATTTGTCTTCTCTGAGTGCTTCAGATTTCCAATGGTGGTAACAGTATCATTCCCTGGCTCCATGAATTCCATCTTAGCACATCCCACTGTTGGGTAGGTAGTGGAGCTTCTCAGACACCTATCACCAGCTATTCCTGTCTTCACACTGGAGACACTGGACACATCTTGTCTTTACTCTAGCCTCTTTCTGTTCCTCTCCCCACAACACTTAGCCTGACTTCTGCAATCAAACTGTTGGGTATTTGACTTTTGGTTATAGTTTGAGGGAAATACAAAGGCAGGGGCAACATGAATACTATTTTTAAAATGTGTTAACATTTTATTCAGTTCTTATACCTCTTTTGCCTAATGTTTATAATAAAGATTCTATAACTTCAGAATACAACTTGCTGAGTGCCCAGATAATTAATTGTTTTATAACTCCCATTCTACTAATAGCAAAAAGATGCTTTCCAAATGCTTCTTTGTGGATAAAGTGAAGTCTCTATTTTATGTATATAAATAGTAATCATTGGCAAAATGAGCCTTCAAAAAGAGTGTTGAGGGACACTCTCCTCAGAATATTCTACCTGAGGCATTTTCATACTTCCCAGAGCAAGGAGCTTTGCATCAAAACCAGAAAGAAAAATTATAATTTAGTCCCTAATTACAACTATATGTGAATGTGTTAGAGAAAAATAGCAAAATAAATTTTCTGCTGGAAAGTATTCAATTCAAATTAAAGATAAAATATAATTTTATTTTCTGTTAGCAGTTTGTCCTGTGTGTGAACCATTACAGAAAAGCTACTCTTCTGGCAGAGATTTCCTTAAATCTTATTTATGCCTTTATTTATGAGTGTGTGTTTGTGTAGAATATGAATGTGAGTGTATGTGTGTGTGAGGGTGCACCTGCCCATATATGTGCATGTAGAGGTCACAGGCTGACACCAGGTGTCTTCCTCTGCCACTCTCCACTTTATTTTTACTTGGAGACAGGTCTCTCACTGAACTTGGAGCTTACTTTTTCAGCTATAGTAGCTGGCCAACAAGCACCAGAATCATCCTGTCCCTGACTTTCAGCCCCAAGGTCACACTCCATTTCATCCAGCTTTGTATGTGGTTGCCACATTTGCAAACCAACGTCCTCAGGCCTGCATGATAGACATTCCATCCACAGAGCCATCTTCTCAGTCCTCAAAGTGACTTATGAAGGCATTAGAAAATATGAATTGTACTTTTCTTCTATAATCTAATGATTGGAAATATTAGATTAAAAATAATACCGTTCATTCGATAGATGGCCAAATAAGCGAACTCAGTACAATTCAATTAATAAATACTTTGGTTATAGTTTAAAATAAAAATCATCACACTTTATGCTCCTAAAATGTTTGGTACAAATTTGGGGAGAAATAAATGGTTCATATATATATGAGTGTGTGTGTGTGTGTGTGTGTGTGTGTGTGTGTGTGCATGTGTGTGTACATGTGTGTATTTGTGTGTGTGAATGTGTGTGTATATATATGTGTGTGTTATGTATGTGTTTGTGTGTGGTGTGTGTATCTGTGTGTAGTATGTGGTGTGTGGTGTGTGTGTGAGTGTGTGTATGTGTGTTTGGAAGTCAGAAGACAACTCGCAGGGGTCATTTTTCTCCTTTTACTTTGTGGTTCCTGAGAATTGAACTCTGGTCATTAGACTTGGAAGCAAGGACCACTCCCTGTAGAGCCATCTCACTGACCCAGAATGCTTATTTTCTAATAGATAGGGACACACGCAGAGTTTTGCATGAGTCACCACACATTTCCAATCTGCTAGCAGTATCTCACAGAATGGATAATATATTTTCGTCCTACTAATTCAGTAAAACTTCTTTAATTGCTAATAAATGTCTATGTCTATGTTCATGTAAAAAGACTGCCTTCTGAATTTCAGGTTCTATGTTAAAGGAAGCAATGTGTTGTAATGTTTTTCAGGTGCTGCCATATCGTAAAATCTCATGCTTACCTGTGACAGTTTGAAGTGTCCCTACAAGCTCTTGTGTGTGTGCTCAGCTTTGATCTTGTCTCTAGCTGGTGGTGATGTTTGTGGAGGCTGTCAGATTGTGGAGCCTTTAGCTGGCTGGTGGGACACAGGCCACGGAGGTTACAGCATGGCAATGCTTCTGGTGTGACTGTCTACTTCTTGCTGGACCAGGATATGAGGAAGCCACTGCCTCACTTGTCTACTGCTGTAAAAGATTCAGTCTTGGGTGCCATAGAGAAATAGGCTGTATCCCATGAACTCCTCAGATAAGTGGCTCCTGTTAGGTATTTAATTAAAGTGACATAAAGGTCACTAACACATGGGGCAAGGAGATAGCTCAGCTAGCTCAGGCAATTCTGGAAAAAAACTTGATGACCTGTGTTCCATCCCGAGAAGCCACGTCGAGGTAGGAGAGAAGCAACCTCATGTTACAGGAATTCTGTCACCAGTCTGCTAGCTAATTGAAAGGAGTGTTTTTATCCAAGAGGCTGAGTTTTCATTGGGAATGGATGTGATGGAAAGAAAAGGTGGAGTTGAGGGATGAGTGGCCCTTTTGAATGAGCAAGGCATGGCGGCAGCAGTGACTGTTGACTCTGTTCAGATTCCCCATTCTGTCGTGTGGTATTTGTGCATGGATTTTTACTGATAATAAATGGTAAATTAATCTTTTGACATCCTTTATCAACTCCACAAATTTGTCCTCTGTCCTCCAAATGCACACCGTGCATGCACACCCACTCAACCATATAATAATGAATACAATTCAAAATAAATTTAACTGACATAATACCCCACACAGTTCAAATGAAACAGACACTTTATTTACTTTACAGGCTTCTTGATAGAGTGCCTTGGTTGTAAAAATAGAATTCTTATGAGGTTATAGCTGGCCTTGATCAAACCATTATCAGTGGTCAGCCTGTCTCCTAAAATAACTTGTCTTGTTGGAACAGACAGTACAAACAAGGAGAAACTATAGACTTGCTCATAGACCCAGAAGTTGCATTCAGCTTCCCATTACCTAAACTCCTACGAAAACCCCAAGTATCCTCTTCCCCATTCACAGGCACCCCTTTCCCATGGGAGAGTGTCTTTCACTGTTTTGAAATAAACAGTCTCTTCTGCTGAGGTCAGACTGGTCTATTTCTGCCTTCTGTCTCTCTAAGCCATCTCAGAAATCTAACATTTGGTACCAAAACCTGAAAGGACAGCTGTAGCCCCAGACCCCTGCTGGTGGCTCCAAGCCTTCCTTATAGGACCTTTTGATATTCTTACTGTCCTTTTCTAATCTTGGCATGCATTCATTTGGGAGCAGAGAGACTTCTCAAGCTTACCATATAGGCTAAACTGTCATCAGTCTACCTGAGACCTGGGACCTGGGACCTCTGGTCTTTGTGGCCTCTGCCTATGAGTGGTGCAAGTCCCATGGATAGGGCCTGTTTCTGGGAGCTTTATTGTCATTCTGTGTAAACTCAGTTATGGACCCCGAGTAAACCTGCAGGACCCCCTGTCTCTTTCAGACAGCCATTCCTTTGCCTTACCTTTCTTTCTCTTCCTGCCATCTCCATCTTGTTAAAACCTTGGACCCTCCCCATTGGTCCCAAGTCCTGAAAGCCACCCACAGCTCTGGATTTGATGACTGTGATCATCCAGCACCTTTGCTGAGTTCATTCAGGTCTACCAGATTCTGATGGGTAGACTTACCCATTCCTTACTCTCAAGAACTTCTTTCTCCTCCATCACCTCTCAATTCCTTATATAACAAAATCTAGCATTTTTCTTCTTCCATGTGTCTCCATTTCACTCTGATACAGTCTTACCTCCAGATGGAAGCTCTTTCTCCATCAGACCAGACTGTGCATCCAACACAGCCAAAGTGTCAGGGCAACCTAACTCAAATGTGGCCTGGTTAGGCCTGGGGGTTCACGGGAAACCCCTGTGTCTCAAGACTTGCTCTGTTAAAAGTTCTAGAAGTTTTCCATGACCCCTTGGAGCCTCATCCAGTAGGGAGTTCTAGGAACTCTCTATGGGCTCTGTGAGACCTGATTTTACTTTGGTTCCACATCCACCATTACTTCCAAATTATCTGTTTCAAAGGCCACACCTTTAGCCTATCTGTAGGCTAATCTAAGAGAGTTACATTTGGAAGACCTCAGAACAGTCACACCGGTCAGCTCTTGACCCCAATCTGGCCTCAATGTACACTGGGTAATGGCCACTGCTAGCCCAAATTTTAAGCTTCAATTTTAATATCTAAACCAAGTTAAACAGCTTCATAAGGCAGAATGGAGAATGGGCCAATGCCCCTCCTCCATATAACTCCCAACCCATTTTAAGCCCTCCCATCCCTGCTTCTCAGCTCCCACTTGTAACTATGCCCAGAACATAAATTTAATTTACACCTATTCCCCCAGCCCTGGGAAAAACCATAAAGTCAAGAAAATGTTCAAGCTGGGATAGCTTGTCATAAAGGGAAAATAGTGGCTATAAGAGCCATGGAGCAGAAACTGGAAAACATAAGCAGAGTAGCCCCTCCTACTTTCCTACCCTCAGAAAGATTCCAGTCATACCATCAGCCTTGCCCACCAGTGAGTCTGGGATCCCACTTTAGAATGTCTATGGGATGCAGGACAAGTTTTTCTATACAAAACAAGTTTTTCCCCCTGTGGGGGAAAAGGCTCTTAGCTATGTGTCTTAGAGTGAGCCTGGAGTTATAGGCTACACAGTGTACAACTGTGTTGCAAGAGATATTTTTATGTTCTCACTACAAGACTTCCAATGGAATGAACCACAGAGTTTTCTGACTCATTCAGAGGAGTTAGAGGGACAATAAGATAATAAGGAAGGGCTTGAAAGATGCATGGTCTTTTCCATAGGGGAAGGTGGAGAAGAGAGGGAGGTGATCCTTTTTTTGTGAATCAATCAGGTTTATTCTCTAATATTGATTCCCAAGCTCTACTGAATAATAAAACATTAAAAGAAGCCACAATATCTGGTGTCCAAAACGGGGCAAAATCACATGGTAACTTTTAAAGCCTCCACTTCCTCTCACTTGGTTCCACCAGGAGCCTTTTCCTGTTGTGATCCCCACCCCCAGCAACACCTATGCACCCAGGCCCCCAAATGGGCAAGTGAAGCTACCCATAGGCTCTGCAGCCACTTAAACCAGCCACTCATCACTGACCCTGTGACCCACATCATATCATAACTGAGCAGGCTTCTCTTGCCCATTTTCCCCTTCAGTCCACTTCTCAGGCCTCCCCCTCCTCCTCCCAGTGATCCCTGCACAAGTACCTGGGCCAGCTTCCAGAAACACCTAGCACTTCCCTCTCAGGCCATTTCTTCAGGACTTCAGGACTTGGCACAAACACCGGACCATGAGGAGCTAGTCCAGCTGCCTACCCACCACCCAAGTCCCCGACACCACAGCGGGCTACCCTCACACAGCTTCACCTTCACCTTCTGTTGTCATTGTCAGCAGATCTGGTGAGACTCCTGGGAATTCTTAAAGGGGAAATTATATTATATTAGAACAGCTGGTACAGAAGCAGCTAAATGCTCAACATATTGAAGAATCAACCAGTCTTTGAAATTCTCCTATATATGTTATTAAAAGGAAATCTAGAAAATGGAGAATTAATGGCCATAAATAAGGTGATTCAGCCAGTGGGCTCTTTACAGCCTGGAATTCCCTTACCTCCTTCATTACCTAAAGGACGGTCTATTATAGTGATTGATTTAAAGACTGCTTTTTCATTATACCTTTCTACAAACAGGACAGAGAAAAATTTGCCTTCATAGTACATACTTACGACAATCCTAAGAATGTTAAAAGGTATCAGTGGAAAGTTCTTCCACAAGGGCTGTTAAACAGCCTGACTTTGTGTCAATATTTTGTAATAGAGCCATTGAAAATACTTTGTGAACAGTTTCCTCGATTTATGATCTATCATTATATGGATCATATCTTACTAGCTGATTCTGATGCAGACACCTTAGAAAAAATGTTTGAAGAAGAAATTTTTGCCTTGTTGGGGATTACAAATTGCTCCTGAAATATACAAAGAGGAGAGTCTATTAATTAGTTAGGATACGGGATGGGTTTAAAAAAAATAATCAACCCTAGAAAGTACAAATCAAGAGAAATCAATTATGAACTCAATGATTTTCAAAAATTGCTGGGAGATATTAACTGACTATGGCCCACAGTTGGATTATCAACTCAAAAGCTAATTTATTTCAAACCTTATCCAGTGATAAGGCCTTAGGTAGCCCAAGAAAATTATCAGCTGAGGATGAAAGATAATTGGCTTTTGTAGAAAAGAAATTACAGGATGCAAATGTTGATCATTTTGATCCAGAGCTTGATTGTTTTCTAGTTATTTTTGTCTTCTACATATTTTTGCACAGAATTTCTTATGCAGAGATAAGATTTTATGTTAGAAACAGAGTAAGATTTTAACAAGCTATGCAGAAAAGTTTTCTGAATTGATCCTGAAAGGAAAATTGAGACTTTGTCAATTATCAAGAATAGACCTGGCAGAAATTGTGGTACCTTTTACTAATGCTGACATTTCCTCATTATAAGCAGAAAATGAACATTGGCAAAGAGCTTGCAGTAATTTTCGGGGGAGAGATTAGCAACAAATAACTCCAAAGCAAGATACTTTGGTTTATAAAAAGAATTAATTAGATTTTTCCTCACGTGGTATGAGAGACACTGATTTCTGGGGCCCCTACATTCTATACTAATGCACATAAATCAGAGGAGGCAGGTTATAAGTCATGGAAAATAAGTGAAGTGGCTCAAAACCCTTATGATTCTGTACAAAAGTCAGAATTATATGCTATTTTCATAGTATTATTAGATTTTCCTGAAGCTCTTAATATAGTTACTGACTCTCAATATGCAGAAAGAGTTGTTTTACATATTGAAGTTGTTGAATTTATTCCAGATGATTCAGAATTGACTTTGTTATTTGTTCAATTACAAGAAATAATCAGAATTAGAAATAATCCCTTGTATATAACACATATCAGACAACATATGAGTCTCTCAGGCCCTCCAGCACAAGTAATGATGAAATTGATCAACTATTGGTAGGAAATGTGCTAGAAGCCTCAAAATTTCATAGGAAACTCCACTTTAATAGCCAAGGTTTGAAGAAAGATGTTTCTATCACTTAGCAACAAGTGTTCTACTTGTTCTTTGTATAACCAAACTCCTTTACCTACAAGAAGTAACCCATAAGGTACTCAAAGAAATGAAATTTGACAAATGGATATGTTTCATTTCCCAGTGTTGGGAAAATTAAAGTATGGGCACCATACCATAGATACATATTCAGGATTTCAATGAGCAAATGATTTGAGGTCTGAAAAGGCTGGTTCAGTCATTAAACATTTATTAGAAGTTATAGCCATTATGGGAACACCTGTATAAATTAAGCTAGACAATGCTCCAGCATATGTTTCTAGTAAAATGAAACAGTTATTTTTTGCATAGTACAACATAAAGTCTATTACAAGTATACCTCACAATCCTAAAAGACAGGAGGTTATAAAAAGATCTAATCCCCCAAAGATTCTGTCACCTCAGACAACAGGGAGTAATTTAAGAACATGACACCTAAATATCCAAAAGGTGGAGTTCGTGGTTTCTAGTCATTTGGTGAATTATGGGTGTTTATTATCATGTGGAGGTGTGGTTACAGGTTGTTATTGGTCATGATCAGGGAGGAAACTAAACAAAGGAGATTAGATTCCAGGCTTTCATTTGCTGTGGGATATCATTCTCTAGGCTGTGAATATGTGTTCCTATGATTGGTCGATAAATAAAACACTGATTGGCCAGTAGACAGACAGGGTAATCAGACAAGGAGGATTCTGGGAAGACAAAGGGCTGAGTCAGGGGTCAGACACAGAGGAAGCAAGATGTCAAGGCCAAACTGAGAAAAGTTACCAACCCACATGGCTAAACATAAATAAGAATTATGGGTTAATTTAAGTGTAAGAGCTTGTTAGTAATAAGCCTGGGCTAATGGCTAAACAGTTATAATTAATATGAGTTTGATTGTTTTAATATAAGTGATTATTCTATAAGCAAGCTGTGGGACTGTGGGGGTTTGGCAGGACCCAGAAAATTTCTGAAAAGAGTCGTTCTAAAAATGGGGTTGTAAAAAATGATAGGATGAAAGCCGGGTGGTGGTGGCACACGCCTTTAATCCCAGCACTCGGGAGGCAGAGGCAGGTGGATCTCTGTGAGTTCGAGGCCAGCCTGGGCTACCAAGTGAGTTCCAGGAAAGGTGCAAAGCTACACAGAGAAACCCTGTCTCGAAAAACCAAAAAAAAAAAAAAAAGATAGGATGAATGGGTAGATTATTAAATCTACTTTCAAAAAAAAAAAACCAACCACTACTAGACTCAAATATTTTACATTAGTATGGATTTTTGTATATGGATACAAATATAAGGTTATTTTTGTCATACTATATATACATTTCTATTCTTGCTTAAGGAATTGTGCCTATACAGCTCATTTCAAAATGTAAAGTTTTAGTCCTTGAAAGCTAGTCAGTCATCTATAACAATCAAATTTATATAAATGTTAAGTATGTTTTCAAGGTCAAACAGAGATATATTTTAAATAGATAGATGGTCTTCAAATACTCAGAAACCTACAGAATATGGCATTTGAAATGTTTTAATAACATAAGGCTTTTCATCACAGTGAGACACATCTGCTCCTGGAACACCAATTTACTTCAAAAAGGGATGACATGATGGGTATTGAAAAGCCTCCATATGGAGTTTGTTTTCAATGTGGCAAAGCTAGCCATTTGGGCAAGAAACTGCCCTTGCCTTGACTGCTGACAGTGTTTTCCAAATTGGACAAGTAGAACACAAATGAAGGTGATTGTCCAACTTTGCCAAGACAGGTAGGACAGTCCTTCAAAATTTCCTGCTTCACAAAAAATTCTGTCAGATATTCTAGACCAATAGGCTGAAGATGGATGACCCAACATTGCAGAGAAGTCTTGGGGTGACTGTCCAGGCATCCAGATGTCTCTGTTGTTTCTATAGTTTTGGAAGTTGCTTGCTCTGCATTTCCTGCTTACTCATGTAATATATCCTTCTGGGGTCTCTGATGGGGTTGAAGATTAGTTATAGTTAGTTTTCCTTAGTTATGATAGAAAGTAAATTAGATAAAAATACTTTGGACTCACTAAGATAGGATAGATAATGGAGTATTTTCTCTGAATTTGTCAAATATTAATGGACTGGACATTGTGAATCTATTTCTTACTTGATAATTGTTCTTACTGTATACAGTTTCATTTTGTTAAAGTTTTACCTTTCCTTTTTATTAAAACAATACCTGATAATTGTTCTTATTGTATATAGTTTTACTGTATTAGAGTTAAAAGACCTTTCTTTCTTATTTAGAGAAAGGGAGGAAAATGTTGTGGGAGATTTGTTCATGTTTTCACTCTGAGACCACTAATAGAGTGGATAGTAGAGTTTTCTGGTGGACACAGAGGAAATAAATGGACACAGAAATAATGTGCCCTTAAAAGATGTGCAGTTTCAGTCAGGGAAGTTGGAAAAGAGGGCGAGGTGATCATTTCTCTGTCACTCCATGGATCAATCAGATCTATTCCCTAATATGTGACTCCTGAGCTTTATTGAATAATAAAACATTAAAAGAAGCCACAATACTACTGCCTACTGTTTCTGCTGGGAATTCCTGCTGTTTCAATTGGGTCTCAAAGCCTTCTTCCTGTAATTGAGCTAGGATAGTCTTTCTGTTCTTCTAACTCCTTTGTCTTATGCCTACATTCCACCATTGTTTCTGTTTGACCAAGCCTAGATCTTTTTGCTTATCTTTTCATCATTTTCTGTCTGATCATCTCTAGGTTACAGGTACTTGTATTATTGGTGACTTGATGTATTTATAAGAAAAAATCCTTGTTAATCTTCTTAGGTTATCTGCTCCTATCTGCAGACATGCACACAAACTGGTTATGTATAAGTAGATAAATGGGTTCAGTCTCACAGAAATTCAAAAGTCTTTGGGGTATTCTATTTCTCTTAAATTGTCAATCAGATGCTGAATTTAACTGGCTTTTCCCATAAAGTTTCCTGGTGCTTGTTGTAGATGAATTTCTAAGCAGTCTTATTAAATAAAGACCATGGAGCCAAATATAGGGGTGAAAGCCTTAGAGATCAGGGAAATAGTGAGAGCCACCAACCACCTTACCTTACTAGCTCTGTAGCTTCCAAAATGCAACAACTTTCTGTCCACCTAGGCTCTTATTGCCTTGCTGTTCTGCCCTTTCATTGGCTCTTAGCCCAGCTACCTCACTTCCTGTACTGCCTGTCTGTACAGACCTCCAGGTCTCTATGGTTGGTATTGGGATTAAAGGCGTGTGTCACCATGGTTGGCTCTGTTCCCAATGTGGCCTTGAACACACAGAGACCCTGCCTGCCAAGTGATAGGATTAAGGGTGTGTGCTACCACTACCTGACTTTTGTGTTAATGGCTTGCTCTTTCCTCTGATCTCCAGGCAAACTTTATTTATTAACATACAAATGAAATATCACCACAGTTTGTGTCTTATGCAGGAGTCTGACAGATAATTACTGTTACTCTATTCTTCTAAGAACTCTGATTCATGGTCCAGCCAGTTGTACAATTTTATTTCACCTTGCTAAACAAAACTTACGTTAATCATGTTAAACTTTTTTAAATACATTTTTCCTTTTATTAAAAATACCTTTTAGTGTCACATATATCCTGATTACAGCTTTCCTTCCTTTTCCTCCTCCCAGTTCCTTCTCACATCCCCTCCCATCCAGATCCACCACCTTTCTGTCTCTCATTAGAAAACAAATAGGCATCTAAAGAGATAATGATAAAATAAGATGAAACGAAACTAGTGCATGGGAATAGGACAAAACAAACAGAAGGAAGAGGCCAAGAAATGGCACACGAAACAGATCTAAGCACAAAATACACTTGTTTGCACACTCAGGAGACCGTTTAAAACATAATATATAAGCAAAGGGCACTCTGCTTCCTCTTTTGCAGGATTCCTTGAGCCCTGATGGGAGGGATTTGATGGAAACATCCTGTTTAGGGCTGTTTGGGACTGAGTGTTCCAGAGTCTCTCGTTCTCTGCATAATGTCTGGCTGTGGGTCCCTGTATTTTTTTTCCCACCTGCTGCATGAAGAAGCTTCTCTGATGATAGTACTAGGAGTCACTTTATTGCTACTTTGTTTTTCATTTTAGAACAGTAGTGTTTGGTTTTTCCCTGTGTCCTGGGCTATCTAATTTCAGGTTCTTGATCACCCAAACAGTTTCAGGTATGGGTTCCATCTCTTGGAGTGTGCCTCATGTCAAATCAGATATTTGATGTTAAACTCTTAATGTTTCACATCAGGTTGAAATATAAAAGACACAATAGATTCTGAACCTATGCTGGCTAATAAAAAATGTCTCAAGCTCTTTCACCAAATGATAAAAAGTGACAAAAAAATGTCTTGCTACTGCCTATGAAAAATCCTGTCAAAGATTATTTACATGGCTTTCTTGCCTGCTCTTTTCTTCTAATAAGGACAAAACTACCCAAACTATTTTCTTAACTGTGCCCTCAGTACAACTTTAATAGTACTAATGGTCTCACTTTTTATATGTTTACAGATATTACCTCACTCACTTAGCATGCTCCAAGAACTTAATGCTATCACCATTGTGTGATCCCCAAATGATTGTCTTGTGTTCTGGACCTTGGGCCATCTGTTAAATTTTACTATGGCCCCTTAGAGAAGGCCTCCTGTGAGGCGTTCTAGCAGCTGGCCTTTCTACACTGCCCTTTTGTCAGCGTGAAACTGTTAAGAATGATCCAAGGCCCCAAATCCCTAAAAGCAGTTTATGTGTTGTCTGAGTTGGGGACTAATCAGCCATGGAACATATGACATATCAGTCTTCTTGTGAGTCTGGGCATGCTTTCCAGTACTCAGAACTAAAATAGTTGAGCTAAAGCCTTCTTTGTACCAGTTAGCATCACTGTCTCACCAGCTCTCAAAATGCCTTCAAGAAATTTCAGGTCAGCTTAACATCCTTCAGGACCAACTCGATTCTTTGGCTGCTGCAGTACTCCAAGAGTAGATCTGACTATGGCTAAGGATGAGAATTGGAGCCTAATCCATGACTGGTACAGCTCTCCACCAACAAATCCAGAATAGTTTGGAATGGGGTCCAAAGACACAGGGACCAGACAAAAAACTTCAACTACAACCTCTATATGTATGGGCTTCTAGTTCCTCCCACTCTGGCTCCTCCTCTTGATCACTCTTTCTCCCTTATTATCTCCATACCTGTGTTTCCCCTGTCTTTTAAATGTTTTGCATACTGAACTTCCCTTTATAGGCAAACAAATTATTTCCCATAAACACTCCCAATGACTCTCACAGCACCACAGCTCCATTTATGACTGATACATGTGCCAAAGGACCTTTTAAATGCCATAGGGAAACTCTGGATGCAAAGGACCATTATCTCTTTCACCCAGGCCAGACACAAGTTTTCACATGAGTCCTCTGTTTTCTCCTGTCCCCTACCTTCAATGCTCTGCAGTCCCTTATTACTGGCACTGGCTCTTTGGTACAGCACTCCTGGCAGTAGGACCAGTCACTATCACCTGGATCAACTCTATACCCAACTTCTTCTCACTGATGATCTCTGTCTCTCCCATCTCTCCTCCTCCTAGTCTCTCTCCACCTTCATATTTCACTCTATAAGCAAATCATCCACTCTCAGCCCTTTATTAGTTATTTCTCTAAAGTTTCTATAGGAATGCATGGCAACAATTGCATGACCAATCACAGCAGATCAAGTCAAAATTCTCCTCATGCTAAGTGACCAGAGGACCCCCCTCTTTCACAGACCCTGAATTATCCCCTCCTGATAATGACCCTCCTCAGCAGGAAAGAGCTAAGACAGGATGGACACCCCCACTCCTTTTTTTTTATAACTTTTATAGGGTTTGGAACGACATAGTGCCTCAGCTATAAAAATAGAATTCTTATGAGGTTATAGCTGGCCTTGATCAAACCATTATCAGTGGTCAGCCTGTCTCCCAAAATAACCTGTCTTGATGGAACAGACAATACAAGCAAGGAGAAACTATAGACTTGCTCATAGCCCCAGCAGTTTCATTCAGCTTCCCATTTCCCAAACTCCAACGAAAACTCCAGGTATCCGCTTCCCCATTCACAGATACCCCTTTCCCATGGGAGAGTGTCTGTCTTTCACTGTTTTGAAATAAACAGTCCCTTCTGCTGAGGTCAGACTGGTCTTTTTCTGCCTTCTGTCTCTCTAAGATGTTCCAGAAATCTAACAGTTCTAAACCTATTATATATCCTATATCATTTACTTAAACTTGCTCTTTCAGCTCATGGTTTTTAAAGATTTTTGTTTTTAATTCTGTATATATGTGTGGTCTGTATGGGTATGTGCATGTGAGTGCAGTTGCAGACAATGGTCAGAAGATGGTGGCAGATACTCTGGTACTCAAGTTTCAGGTGCTTGTGAGACACCTAACAGGTATGCTGGGAACTGAATTTGAGTCCTCTGAAAGAGTAGCAACTGCTCTTAACTGTTGAGCCACCTCTCCAGTCCTAATTCATGGCTTTAGGTTACGTCTTAAATATAGTCTCTATTGTATTAGCAAAATACCAATTAACACGAAAATCTTTCTGACAAGACATTGTGGACTGAACCCAAGTTTCAAAAGTTATCTGACAAGCAAATATTTTAAAATGCAATTTAGGCATTTTCTTATTTTTTAAGCATTTTCTTTTTATCTAAAATAAATATATGCACATTTATTTGGATATTATATAATTCAGAAAAATAATTTTTTTAACCATGACTTTCCTTTTTTTGTCGTGTGTGTGTGTGTGTGTGTGTGTGTGTGTGTGTGTGTGTGTGAATTGCTCGTGAAGTTTAGGTTTAGGTGAACTTAAGACAAACTCCCAGTCTTTACAACTTAATACAGAGGCCTCATGGAGTTGTAGGATATTTTCTTAATATTTCTTTAGTATCTTACAGTTGTCTTCCCACCTCTTTTGCTGAATAATTTTTTTTAGGAATTTTTCAGGAAGTCTTCATGATGGATTTTTTCCCCCAGAAGCCAACATAATTTTCATACAACTACTATTTTAATTACACTGATTTAAGGTTTACTTTAGTAACCTGATTGCAACAATACAATGTCCTTACTAGATTTCATAAGTGCACAGTAGATTATTAGTAAATCAGTTGCAAACACACTAGGAAATGGAGGAAGAAGTCTGAGCATCACACTACCCCAGAAGTAAAACTAAAAACAGAACCCTCTGGAAAACACAGTGTTCTGTGAAGTCCACCCTTCTAAAATAATGGGGGAGTTTCATTTATCTAGGCATCCCACTTAAGTTGACAGTGGATAAGAGGATTAGAGATGCTGGAGAACTTGCTGGAGAACATTGTACTTACTTTGTCTTCACAGTTTTCCACTTTCTCCATGAGATAGCAGATGCCAGAGTTAATCCACCTTCTTCAAATAAAGTCATCCCCATCAAGACCATTCAGGTGCTAGATATAAAGTACCAGGGATCAGAAAGGATAAGATTAGTGTGCAGTTATCTCAAACATGTTTTCAATATTAAAATGATTACTAATGACTCTAGACTATCTACCTTGAACCTTTCTTCCTGACTCTAACAAAAACAAAATACATTTAGAAGGAAGATAAGCATAATGGAGGGAAATGAGCAACC
The DNA here is from genome assembly GCF_004664715.2 of Peromyscus leucopus. Lineage (NCBI taxonomy): Eukaryota > Metazoa > Chordata > Mammalia > Rodentia > Cricetidae > Peromyscus > Peromyscus leucopus. The sequence continues at coordinate 50,468,955 of NC_051067.1, forward strand.
TGTATGCATGGAGTGTCTGCCCAAGAACACTTGGCGAAGAAGTCTGGCTTCCCTCCCCAGGAGTGAGGAACACTGACTCAGAACTTAGTAACAGTTTGGGATGGAATCCAGGGGTATGTGACTCACTGGAAGAGAAATCTAATAATTTAAAAGTGGCTTCTTTCTTCATCTCCTTATATTGTAGACTCTTTTTACTTAGGGGATCCATGTTCCTTGTTCATACATGAAAAATAAATTATTTTCCAAAATATAATGTTGACATTTTAAAAATAATTTGTAAGTCTAAATTGGCAAAGAAGGCCAGCAGAAACTAAAGTGTGTAACATTTCTCAATATAAAGTAAAACAATTTAATTCTTATATTTTGAAGGATGCTTCATAAAATACTAAAATTTCAAAATATAAAATGACATTTGATTATTTTCATAGTGATATTTATTTAAAATTATTAATTATTCATCCTCAATATTGTATTATATTAACATAGTATTAGTCTCTCTAAAATTTTAATATTAAATTATAACAAGCACTTATTAAGTAGAGTGTCATGAATGCTGCAAAGCTACATTTTCTAAGGCTATTATCCAGGGTGTGCGCAGGCAAAGATATTTTTTAGCAAGCTTGATGACCTGAGCTCAATCCCTGGGACCCACACAAAAATTGTTCTCTAACTTCTACATACAAATCATGGCACATGCATGTCCACACATAAAATAAATAAACAAATACAATAAAAATTATCCAGAGATCACTTTATTAATTGAAACAAAGTCAAAGCTGGGATAAAAGTTTTAGTAAAAATTTCACAAGTGTCCACTTGACAAGAACAGGCTAAGGCTGAATATAGCACTACATTTTACTCATCCCATTTTGGTCAAGCACTCGATGATGTCTTAAGATAGCAAACATAAAACCTAACTCCTCTCAGGTAGGTCTCACAAGAGGCTTTAGATAGGCACAGGTAACACTGGGGAAAGACAACATGCATCAATCTTTCCAGAATGAGAACTGATGGTCACTGGGGTCACAGAGCTAACGGTGGTCAGGTCCATACAGGGCTGGATGTCAGCAGTCTTAAAAACTGTCATCTGTATACTAGTCTACATCATCCAACTTTGTAGCACAAATCTTAAAAGATCTTATTAATAAAAGCAAACCTAAAGCCACGTGTTGGAGTGGATGCTGGAAGATCAGAGAAGCAGAACAAGCCACAGCCACCTCACCTTGCCAATTCCTCAGCTGATCCTGTTTCCTCAGACTGGAAGCCTCTGAGGCCTCATCCGAATGGATCTCAGCTGAACTGCTGCTCAAAAGCCTAAAAGCTTAACCTGCTCTAGTTCCTGGTCCTCATGCCTTATATACCTTTCTGCTTCCTGCCATCACTTCCTGGGACTAAAAGCGTGTGTCACCATGCCTGGGTGTTTCCAGTGTGGCTTTGAACTCACAGAGATCCGGATGGATCTCTGCCTCCAGAATGCTAAGATTAAAGGTGTGTGTACCACCATCTTCTGGCCTCTATGTCTACCTACCAGCTGTTCTGTTCTCTGACCCCAGATAAGTTTACTAAGGTGCACAATATATTGGGGGACACAATATCACCACACAACTTCTCCCTCTGTGTTCTACAACAGGCAGTCTGGAGCCTCACAGGCTTCCTAGCCCTTAACTTCATTTCAAGACTCTAATGAGTCTCCTGTATCAGGCAACTTTTAGCTCCAACACTATTTAGATACCTTCGGGATCAATTAAAATTTCTTGGGTAAAGGGGATATTATCCTTCTATTTCTATAATTAAACTTCTTTCAAAACAACATGAAAAAGGGAGCAAAAAAAGAGCTCCAACTACAATAGTACCTGGTATTAAGAAAAATATGGGGTTGGTGAATATCTTTTCCCATTCTGTAGGTTATTGTTTTCTCTCTCTCTCTCTCTCTTTTTCTTTACTCTTTCACAGCTGAGACTTTATTGGTTCAGTACACAGACATTTCAATTCTTAAAACATGGACCCAAACTCTAAGAGTCATACATTGTGTTCACATATCCAAAAGAGCCAAGTGTTGTTTCTCTTTGAACTTATCCCAGTGATGTTCCATCCTAAACTTGGCAAGTTTTCCCTAAGACCTCACATAACAATCAAATGCTCACAATCCTTAATTCCACTGACTCACAATTTTATGCCACATACAGTACATACTCAAAATTTCAATCTTTCACATCACATTATCACAATTGTTAGGAAAATGGACTGCCATGACCAGAGACAGTTCGGAGAGGGCAAGGACCGAGGAGTGGTTTTTTAGGATACAGTTCTATTAGAAACACGAGACCAGAAATAACTGAAAATATTCCAGACACAAATGCACGACCAAGATTCCAAATTACCATTTAGTATGCTTTGTGTTGCAGGATGTAAAACTAGTCCCCGCTACGGAATGTTATGGTGACCTCCGAGACAATCACAGCCTCTCCTGATTCAGTATCCTGCTATTTTCTAGTTGTACCAAAAAATAAACAACCAGCAAGTGATTTAACCTCTTAAAAAAATCATTTACACTTAAAAAATGGGATGAGGCTGGACTTCCTCCCACCTTTTAAAAATGTTTCTAGAGCTACTAAAAAACTCGCATTTACAAAATAGTTGATAAAAATATTACTCTGGATTGTACAAGAAGGGAGGCAGGGACACTGACAGACACGATGGATGGTTAGTCGGACTTGGCTTCTTTCTCTTCGACTTCAGAGGCTGGACTCTGGTTTTCAGCCTCTCCATTTTCTGCAGGCACATCTGTGGGTTGCTGGTCAGCCACCTCAGCCTGTTTGCCCTTTGTTCCCCTCTTCCCTTTCATTTGCACTTTTTTGTCTGATGATTTATCCTTTCCCACGACCTTCTTTGGCTTTGCGTCCACCTTGGCAGGGGTGGGCTTGGCCGACAGCCTCGCAGAGCTATGCCACTCTTGGGCATATACCCAAGGAATGCTCAATCTTACCACAAGGACACATGCTCAGCTATGTTCATATCAGCATTAGTCATAATAGCAAGAATCTGAAAACAACTTAGATGCCCCTCAACTGAAGAATGAATAAAGAAAATGTGGCACATATACACAATGGAGTACTACTCAGCAGTAAAAAACACTGATATCATGAAATTTGCAGGCAAATGGATGGAACTAGAAAATATTATCCTGAGTGAGGTAACCCAAACTCAGGACAAACATAGTATGTACTCACTCATAAGTGGATACTAGATGTGAGGGAAGGGATGGCCAGACTGCAACCCACAGTTCCAGAGAGGCTAGCTAACAGGAGAAGACCCTAGGAGGGACATATGGATGGCCCAGCAAAGGAGAAGTGAATGAGATCTACATGAGCGAACTAGGAGTGGGGAGTAGCAGAGGGCGAGGAGTGGGGGGTGAGAACATAAGGAAATGGGAGGGTCAAGCTGGAACAGGGACAGAGTGGGAGGGCAGGGAGGGAGATACCATGATAGATGAGGATATCATGGGAATAGGAAGAGGCAGGGTGCTGGGGAGGCTCTGAGGAATCCACAAGGATGACCCCAACTGGGAGTGCTGGCAGTGGTCCAGTGGGTGCCTGGACTGGTCTACTCTGGTGACCATCTAGTGAATACCCTAACTGTCATCATAGAGCCTTTGCCCAGTGACCGATGGAGGCAGATGCAGAGATCCATGGCCAGGCACCAGGCTGAGCTCCAGGAATCCAATTGATGAGAGAGAGGAGGGATTCTGCAGGCAGGGGACATCCATATCATGATGAGAAGATGTGCAGAAATGACCAGCCACACTGGTGGAAGCCCCTTGAACTGTAGACTAGTGGCTGTGGAGCCCCCAAGGGACTGAACTAGGCCCTCTGGATATGGAAGACGGTTGTTTGGCACGAACTATTTCGGGGGCACCCAGTCAGTGGGATCAGGATTCATCCCCGGTGCAAGGGCTGGCTTTCGGGAATCTGGTGCCTGTCGTGTGATGCCTTGCTCAGCCTTGGTACGGTGGGGAGGGGCTTGGACATGCCTAGGCTCAGTGTGCTAGGCTCTGCTGACCCCCATGGGAGACCTTGATTTTGAGAAATGTGGGGTGGCTTAGGAGGGAAGGCTGGGGGTTGGGAGGAGGAAGGAGATGGGATCTGTGGGTGGTATGTAGAGTGGGTAGAAAATTTCTTTTCTTTTCTTTTTTTTTTTTTTTTTTTTTTTTTTTTTTTTTTTTTTTTTTTTTGGTTTTTTTGAAACAGGGTTTCTCTTTGCACCTTTCCTGGAACTCACTTTGTAGACCAGGCTGGCCTCGAACTCACAGGGATCTGCCTGGCTCTGCCTTCCAAGTGCTGGGATTAAAGGCATGCGCCACCATCGCCCAGCGAAAATTTCTTAAAAAAGAAAAATGAAAAAAAAATGTACTAAGCATTTACTTTAGACATGATAGAGACATTATAGACATGATAGAGAGAAAGTGTGTGAGTGTGTGTGGGTGAGAGTGAAGGTGTGTGTGTGTGTGTGTGTGTGAGAGAGAGAGAGAGAGAGAGAGAGAGAGAGAGAGAGAGAGAGAGAGATTGTGTTTGCCACTTTAGACATAATAGAGACATGTTGCCAGGAAGTTAACATAAAATAAGTAAATGGGGATAAAACGTTTGAGATCCTGCAATAAATACTCACAGAGTTTTTTAAAGCACATAAATACTAAAGCATGTGACATTTAGAAAATGTGTTTGAAAGCTTTAAAAATTAAATAATTATATTTAAGGTGAATAGTCACAGGAAGAAGCACTAAAACGTTGATTTTCTACTTATGAGTCAGAAACTTTAGAGCCTATTATTTCAATTGTGATTTCCACAGAACCATTATATTACTATCAAATGGCATCTTAACAACTAGTGATTCTCATCTTGAAGGAAGGCTTTTGTTTGGGGGGGGATTGAGTGTGTGTTTGCCACTCGTGCAGTTGCCCAGGATGGCCAGATCCCCTAGAGCTAGAGTTACATGTAGTTGTGAGCCACCCCATATGGGTGATGAGAACTGAACACCAGTCCTCTACAAGAGTAGTAAGCATACTTAACTACTGAGAAACCTCTCCAGCCCTATAAAGACTTTGACGCTACCTCATAATTTACACAAAAACTAATACAAAATGAAACAAAGAATTAAATGATGAAAATTAAAACTCAAATTATTCAAATAAAACAAGTGATAAACTTCTATCATTGTGTATTATGATACATTTTATCTCTGACTCTAAAAACACAAATCACAAAAAAATGGGACTTTATAAAAATTAAAAGCTTGTTTTTTCAAATGATTCCCTCAAAACAGTTAAAGGACACCCATAGAACAGGATAACATCTGTGAATCACACACTTGATAAGAATCTGTTACTAGGAACATATAAAGAGATACTCTAACTCAACAATCAAAAGTTAACCTGGCTTGAAAATTGGCTGTCTGGAATCATTTCTCCAAAGATTACATAAATAAATGGACAATAAGCACTTAAAATATAGCTAGTAGCATTGAAAACTGGAAATGTAAATCTGAGCACATCACACCCACAAAGCAGCTTCCTGCAACAGTGGACAATAAAAAATATTGATGAGTCAGAGGAAAGCTCAAACCTTCAGATCCAACATGCTGGAATGGTCTTGCAGCTTTTGGATAGCAGTCTATTTGATCCCTAAAACATGGAGTTTGGTAGCTGATCTTGGTTGTCAACTTGACTGCATCTGGAGCCTACTAAAGACTAAGCTGCTGGAAGCTCCAATAAAGGGTTTTCCTGATCAGATTTTTTGAAACAGGAAGAGCCAGCCCAAAGTGAGTGGTACCTTCTGGTGGTAGCCCAGATAAAAGGACTTTCCCCAGTGTTCTTGGATGGGCTCTCCATTCATAGTAGAGCTTAATCACTTGACTACATTTTGCTCAACTTTCTTTTAAATACATTTGGTTGTTATTAGAGTTTCAAGCCTCATGATTCTCCAGCAAGGACTCTGCCTTCTAAATGTTCCAAAACTCCAAAAACAGCACCACCAGCTTTGAAATGAGTGTTCAGCCTGTGAAGGACCTTTCACACCCTAAAAGTAATGCACAGCCTTCCATTCAGGGATATCTTATAACTACTTAAGGGGTTTTATCCTAGATCACAGATGAGAACTAACAAACTAAAGACATGAAATTCTAGGAATCGATAAAATTTGACCCACCATTTAGTTCAACTGCTCAGTGGTGGTTAGCATTAATTGTCAACTTACCACAAACTAGCATCAACTGGGAAGTCTCAATGAAGGGTTGTCTAGCTTAGATTGGCCTATGAGCATGTCTGTGGTAATTTGTCTTGAAACCATAACTAATGTGTAAAGACCTAGTCCACCATGGGTGGCATCATTACCTAGTTATGGGACCTAGACAGAGTAAAAATAGAGAAAGCCACCTGAACACTATATATGCATGCATTTATTTCTCTCAACTCCGGGACAGAAAGGAAACTAGAACACACTTTATTTCTCAGATGAGCATCAGCATGCCAAAGGACATACTCATATATAATTCAATGCCTTCATTTCCACATAGTTCTGTTTCTATTACGCAATTCTTGCCTGTCTTCATTAATTAAAAAAAGGTTTAAGGAATTTTATTTTTAATTGAATAACCTAGGTAATAATCTCCATTGGGTGTCATCATAGTCAGGGAAATATAAAGTAAATTTCCAAAAATGTTTGATTTTTCTTTGAAGCCATTTCAGGCATCTTAGGGAAGGACTGATAGAACTATGCTCAATATTGTAAGAACTAAACTTTTCTGGAAGCATACTGACACTTACTTTGTCAAAGTATATTTAACAGATGTGGTTTTGGACTGTTTTCCCACTTGTTAAATACTGAAAAAGTCTAAGCAAGACCAGGGTGACCTGTGTCATTAGGTGGGATTTATGAACATACTTCGATGCCTCACAAGACATCTTAGCCACACTGCATGGCAGTAATCTTCTTTATAAAAATAAACACAAGAAGCTGGACAGATGGCTCAATGATTAACAGCAAGTATTGCAAGGGCTGGAGTTGGATTTCCAGGATTCACATCAGGTGCCCCACAATCACCTGTAATTTTAGCTCCAAGGGACCCAGCACCCCATCTAGCCTTTGCATTCACCCACACTCATGTGCACACACACACACAGAGAGAGAGAGAGAGAGAGAGAGAGAGAGAGAGAGAGAGAGAGAGAGAGAGAGAGAGAGAATGAGAGGGGGGAGAGAGAGATACACCCACATACATACATTTAAAACAAAAAATACATCTTTAAAAATAAATACAAGTTTACTTTTACATTTTCTAGATTTTGGGGGAATAATACAGCACCATAGTTTTAGTCATTAGGTAGAAACTGATAATTTAGATAAATATAGCTTCCTTTCAACTCTTATGATCAAGACAGTTGGTTCTTTCATTTTATTTACATCAAAGTCACTGTAAGCTCTTATTACCAGCTATTTTCAGATTTTCTTAGGTTTTGCATATTAAACAAATTCTTTTATCCTGAAAGCTATACCTTCATCATTACTCAAATGTTTTACATATCCCAATATGTTGTGCTATATAATAACAACATTCAATTATATATAAGTGAAAATTATAGCAAGGAGGAGAAAGGGGTTTAGGAAGCCCCACCTCTAGCTAAGAAGCTATAGGAGGATGAGAAGCTAGGAGAGGGAGAATTGGCTTACTTTAGAGGTGTGGATCCTGGTAAGCCCAGCATGCTCTAGTGGGTGGCTCCACACTCATGTGTATTATATACAGGCAGCACTAAATGGACTCAATGGACAAGATAGGTAGGTAGATAGATAGATAGATAGATAGATAGATAGATAGATAGATAGATAGATAAAAATGTGTTTGGAAAGGGATTTAGTGAGGGTAGGAGGAGTTAGAGGAGGGAGTAGAAGGTAAATATGATCAAAATGCATTGTATACATGTATAAAACCCTCAAAGAATAAAAAATAGCTTCAATCTTAAGTTATACTCCGCCATGCACCTGATCCAGAGTAATGCATATGTATCATTTACTGAAAGCAGCAAATACAGAAGTTGAAAGCAACTTCTTTAAATCTACCACAAACATTGAAAACAACCATGTATGGGTATTGGTTGTTAAACAATGTTGTTTGTTGTCTGAGTCTGGGATCAGTTGGAACTTACTTACCCCCATGTAAAACTCTGTTAAATATTTCTGTAAAGTATCCCTCATTTCTTTCCCATGTAATATTTCCTATGCTGTTCAATACACACAGAAAGAAGTCCTTTGTTAGGGTCAGACACACATAGACATCAAGGCTTTGCATACCTGAAGAGTCCCCAAGTAACTGAAAGATGTCTTTTTGAAAAGCAATATTCCATTCCAGTGTTATAATGGTGGAATAGGTAGATGTGCCTGACCAAGGACTGTACAGAGTAAATGGTGAAGTTTTGCTGTAGATGCTTGAAAATGTAGAGAATAATGTTGAACTTAAGTATGTACATGTAGATTCTCTGTCATTGAACATACTCAGGTGAACAAAACACCCAAGATGTACTGCTCAAGTTACATAATTTATAGTTGAATTAATCTAGAAATGAGCGCCCATGTTATACCAGTGATCCTCACTAAAAAGGAGCAAATTGATCCTAGGCCAGAAGAGGAAGCTGCACAAGGAAAAAGAAGAGAAAAGATATCCCAGTAGAGACTGAAGAAGCAAAAACTTATAATATGGGAACAAATATAGTACAAAGTAAATTATTCTTTTTTTTCTGCCTTTTGGCTCCCATGGAACTTCAGAATCTGTTGAAATTTTAGTTCTCACATGACTTTTTTTTTAAGCTTCTCAGACTTTTGACAGCCACTTGGGAAAAGATTTGGTGGGAGCCTCCATAGCCCTACTATGTTTACACTTTCTCTTGGCTGCTCACCCTGTAAGTCATCACAGCCTGGTAGCTCTCAAACTTTCAGATCACTGTTCTATATATTGTAGCTTTTACAGCCTAAATCTGTAATGTCCCTCACAGGCTCATGTTGGTTTGTTTGTTTGTTTTTCCACAGCTGGTGGTTGGTACTGTTTTCAGGGACTGAGAGAACTTTAAGAGGTCAGGCCTGAAACCCTAGAAAAGAACTACAGGCAACTAAGGAATGCTAAGGGTGGGAGAGAGAGTCTGCCCCAGGGAAAAGCTTATTTAATAAGACCATTTTAGAAATTTGTCTACAATGGGTCACTGGGAGGCAGCTTATGAACCTGAACCTATTTCCTCCCCTCTCCTCTCCTCTCCTCTCCTCTCCTCTCCTCTCCTCTCCTCTCCTCTCCTCTCCTCTCCTCTTTTCTCCCCTCCTTTCCCTTCCCCTTTCCTCCTCTCCTGTCATCTCACCTCCTCCTTTCCTTCCCCCATCTCCCCTCCCTTTCTTCTTCTCGTCTCTCCATTCCCAAATTCCTGCACCATGGTGGTGGGTTGTGCACCATGGCGGTGGGTCATGCACCATGGTGGTGGGTCGTGCACCATAGTGGTGGGTCGTGCACCATGGTGGGGTGCCCACTTGCTATGTCCTCACGCTATGCCCCCACACCCCATGAAAGGCTGTGAGCTGAAACAAGTCCACCTTCCCCTAAGCTGCTGCTTTTTTTTTCAGTATTTGATTACAGTGATGAGAAGATTAACAAACAAATTAGCTGTTCTCAAATGGCATTTTCTAAAACAAGATGATTCTCAGAGCCTAAGTTCAAATCTTTGTCCTAAACCAGCCCCATTTCTTTCTAGAAACTGTTCTCGCTTGATTAGTGAAGGTTTCCTGTGATTGTTCCCCCAGACTCCTCTGCAGAGTCTATTCTGTTCTCGGGAGAGAGTGCACAGCTGCCCAGGGCTTGTTCCTCACCTCTGTGCTTGTGTTTTAGTGTCTAAACTAGCCCCGAACTTCTTTTGGTTACTTGACCCACAGATCTTACTGGTCCATAGAAAGTTTCCAGGTGGACAAACCAAAACCACCTCACATTTCCGATATTTAATTCTCTCTTTATACAGCTGTCCATGAACATCTGTGTCAGTCCCCACAACAAATCCCTTCTTCTATATTTCTGTATCTATCTCTCTGTTCTAGTTTCCTCTCTGCTCCTGTAACAAAACACTAACAAAAAGCAACTTGGGAAGGAAAGGGTTTATTCAGCTCGTACCTCCAAGTCATAAGCCATCATTCTAGGAAGTCAGGGCAGTTACCTGGAGTCGAGAATTGTTAAGGGACATTGCTTGCTGGCCCACTCTCTACCTCATGCTCAGTTAGCTTCCTTATTCAGCATAGAACCATTTGCCTATGAATACTACTGTCCAGAGGGGGGGGGGCTTCTACATTAATTAACAATCAAGACATCCCACCCCTTATATCTAAACCCACAGACCAATCTGATCTAGGTAATTCTTTAATTGAGGCTTTCCTCTCAGATAGCTCTAGCCTGTATCAAGTTGACAACCTTAACTAGAAAACTGTCTAGCTATCTGTCACTTTATTTAATTCCATTTAGTAGAGAGCCCTGAAACACAACCTGCAATTTAAATAATTCTGTGGGAGGCTGTGGTATATGCCTTTAGTCCCAGGACTTGGGAGGCAGAATCAGGTGGAACTCTGTGAGTTCAAGGCCAGCCAGGTCTCAAACAAACAAATAATGATAATTTGTTTATAATAGTAAATATTCATGAAGTATATTAAAATATTAACATGTTAAAATATGTTAGCAATACTAGTATGAAGTACAATGTGACAAGTGATATTTTTCTGTTCATTCTTTTTTTTCTTGGATCATATCAATATGTCTCTTTATTTTTAAGATTCTATGGCACAGGCTGTAGTTTTAAATCTCACTCACTGCTTAAACTACTGTGCATCTTCTGGCCAGCTGACAATTAGAGAGAGCAACCCATTCATAAGCCAATTCCATAATCAGTAACTGGAAACTCAATGCAGTCTTCAAGGTCAAGAGCTGTCTTCATTTTGGGTATCTAGCAGTAACTGAAGAAAATATTTCAGTGAACCAGTTCTTCAGTGAAACTCACTGAGAGCTGAGGCTCATCCCAGGTATAGACTGAGATGGAGAGAGAGTTAGGTCAGCTTTGTTGTTGTTGTTGAATGTTTGTTTAATCTTAGCTTTCAGTGTTATGTACCTCTGGCATGCAGTAACCATGAAATTAGGAAGAAGCTACTGGATTTTTTGTTCTAATTATACACACCTGCTTCTTAACCAGCAAAAAAACGATCATGACACAATAACAAAAGATACATGTCACCCAGTTGTGCTCTTGCTTATACCAAACTTTGTTTTTTGTGAGTTAAGCCTTCCTCTGTGACTTTCTGGAAGACAGAGCTCAGCCTGGGCCAGGACCTGGCTGACTTTGCTTTGCTTTGTCCTCTGGTTGGGTTCCATGCTTGTCTTGGCAGGCTACACTGCCTATTCATGGAGAAATCTTTCTCAAAGTGAGCTGGCTACAGAGATGCAGTGGCTAGCTACCAAGCCCTAAGGTTACAAGGCTATATGCTGCTTCTGTTCTGCTCCTTCCTAACCCTCAACACATCTGCATGATACACTTCATAAATAACACACCGACTACACAAATCACAAAGAATTCCCATACCCTCTGCTTGATTCTGGACCTGTAACAGTTGTACCATTCTCAGGTACTAGTCTCTCTGGTTACCAAAGTCCTACTCTGACATCTCTCCTCTCTCACCTATCTCTGAATTGTGCAAATCTTATTTATCATTATCTGACATATGAAAAGAAATAATCCAATCACCCTGTCCTGACTTTCCACAATATCATCAACCTACTCCTCCATCTATTGACTCATTAAAAATTTTAAATATTTACCATTTGAGGGATATACATGGTATTATCAATAAATAGTTGCTTCATATGAAGTTATTAGATAAAAATTAGTGCTGTATAGGATGAAAGAAATGCAGATTAAGAGAAACAGTGAGCTTGGATTCCTATTTAACACACACACACACACACACACACACACACACACACACACACACATACAAGGTAGTGGTGACAGAGCAGGGCAAGGCTATCCATAAGACACCTAGATGTTAGCTTTGATGCAGAAATCTGTAGCTATGGCTCTATATATGACTGAAAGACAACATACAACCTAAAAGTAGCATTATATCAATGATCAGTTACAAGGAGTGAGTACAACATTCTGGCCAGGGTCTGCATACTGACAAAAAAATTTAATAAGAATGCATGGACATTAGTCTAAGGTATACATTCTTTGAAAGTAGAGATTTTTTTCTGTTTTATTTGAAGTTTAGTTGGTAGCTTCTGAAGTCATGCCTGATACATAAGGAAGTATTCAATGAGTGTTTACACGGATGAAGTACAGAAGAAGAAATATAACCAACATAAAAAAGAAATAAAAAATTTAGAAGCCCATGCAAATACTGAATAGCAATAATCACATTTGTGTGTGTGTGTGTGTGTGTGTGTGTGTGTGTGTGTGTGTAAAATCTTAAGTTCCTTGTCATTATTTTTCATTATACTCAAGAGCCAAAGCTCCGGATTTGAAGAGATCCTGACCCTTCCTTTGTTGTGTTTCTGAGGGTGCTGGGAACATTGCAGTTTGCCATCTAAGAGTTGACACTGAAGGACTATATGGCTCAGTGATGCAGCTGTAAGCTGTGTGACTGCTGGTCAGGAAGTGTTAAGTTAGACTAAGATGTACTTTAAAAGTATGACTTGTAAGGCTTGATAGAGTTAGATGTCAGAGGACAGAAAACAGTAAAGATGACTCCTACAAGCTTGGGAGATTTAGGGGAACAGAACACAGATCTCACTTAGACACAATGACCTTGAATTGCCACTACCTGGAAAGACTATATTATCAATTGGATAAATATGCATTCAAATCAAGTCAATGCCAAGGCTAAATGTTTAAATTTAGAAGCTCCAGTTTCATAATACTATGAATAAATAGTTTATGTCAACTCTAAAAGATGATGAGCAATCTATCAGTGTGTATTCTTTTGTCAAAGACCAATCATATCAGTTTAGCAGGAAGGCATTCTTCTAAAAGCCAATTCCATCTCCAACTACAATATTGCAATCTTGCCTGACCAGGATATGGACTGGTGATCAGCCTTAAATAATTTAGCAATGGACTTCAATTTTATCACATACTTTTTTTCACTATGTTTTATTTAATAACAAATTAATGGCACTCCACTCCAATAAAAAAATATATATTTCCTAATGGTTCCCCAAACATCTCCTGTCCTGCTGGCCATGAGTGATCTATAGACTCACTACACAATGACACGGGAAAATCCTTCAAAAGGTATTTCTATAAACCCCCAAGGAGACCCTGCACTTGTTTGCCTTTTCATCAATGCTAAAGAACCAGGGTCTAGGAAGACAGCTGAGTGGGTAAAGTACCTACTCTGTAGGCATGGAGACTTGAGTTCAATCCCCAGAACTCACATCCAAAACAAACAGGCATGGTAGCCTGTTCTTATAGCTTCAGGGCTTGGAAGTTAGAGTGAGCAGGTGAATCCTTGGGGCTCACTGGAAAGCCAGCCAGATACTGGTCTAGTTCCAGGCCAATTTGAAAATCTCAAAATAAAACATAACATAAAATAAAATAGACAGGAGCTGGAGAGGTGATGGCTTAGTAGTTAAAAGCACTTACTGCTCTTGCAAAGGATCTAGATACAGCTCCCATAACCCATACGGTGACCCACAACTTCAATTCCAGGGGATCTCATGCCCTCTTCAGAGCACTGCAGACATCAGGTATGCATGTGGTGCATATATGCTCATTCAGGCAAACCACTCACACACATAAAATAAATACATCTAAAAAAATTAAAATTAAAACAAGCAAAGACCAGATAGACAGCTCTTAAAGAAACACATCTGAGGGTGACCTATGACCTCCACATATTCAGACACTACACACACACACACACACACACACACACACACATGCGCACACACACACACGCATGCACACACACGCATGCACGCACGCGCACACACACACAGTTTTTTATTCTTCAATAATTTCATACATATATAGTGAATTTAATCATTTTCAATTTTTAGTCCCCTTCACCCCCTTCCTTTCCCACTGAAACCCTTCTTCTTTCCAGTATGCCCATGCCTATTTTTGTGACATGGCCATTGTACTCACAAACTCACAGCAGCTACGGTGATCTGCACAAGACCTGCACATGATTGGGCACATCAACATTTTATTGTAAACTGGGGGGTTGGCAGTATGGCGTGAGGAGTTGGGGGAGGGACCCATGAAGCTCAGCCCTCTTCAGATAAGCTATTGACAGTTAATGGCTGCTGAGTGGTTGTCAATTTTCTTTAGTGGTGTAGCCCTGATATGTTTCCCATACTTCCCTAAATAACCACCCACCCATGCTCATACAGGCCACTCTAGTTAAAGTCAGCTGGTCACACACAAACAGAAGACATATAAGGCCATTCTCCAGAGCCAAAACTAGAGAAAATACTGGTTTAATATCTTCCTTCATGAGCATGTGTCTTTTTGCCTCCATTCCATCCTCCTTATCATGTAATGTGATGATGCCCTCTTGGTCTCCTTTCTGAATGTTATACTATACATGCATTTAACACACACACACACACACACACACACACACACACACACACATACATTTGAGTTTATTTAATCATAAAAAAACAGAATTTTTTAAAGTAAAAAAAAAAAGAGCTAAAGATTTGGTGCCAAAAAATTAGAATTTGATCACTATCATCTCCAGCTGGCTAAGGAACTATCATTTTGTGACAGTGCTGCAGGATGATAGGGGCAAGCTGCTTATGCTCACTACAGTCATAAGCCAATCTGCTATTGGCATCTGGTGTTGAGTGTTCCAATCCTGAAGAGTCTGAGATATACTTCTGGAATCATAGCCTTGCACATTGTGAGTTTGCAGTATGACTCTCTCTCCACCTCTCCCTCTCCCTCGTTTTTCCCTACCTCTCTCTCCCTCCCTCCCCCTTCTCTGTAGTTCTGCTCATCTGCCAACATTCCAAATTGTTGGAACAGTAAAGGATGTCAGGCAGTTGATGGACAGGGACTACATGCCCTCCTCTGTCAGACTAACGTGAGTCCACTGAAGCAACCATTTCAATTTCTTTACCAATAACAGAAGGTACTCTGTGACTTGGGAGCCTGGGCAGCCAAATGCATTGCCTAGAAACTTCACGTTTGTCAAGTTCTAGAATCATCATAATGTCTCTTCTAGGACCTAGCTCCTCTTTCAGCAAGCATGGCTTTTTAACATTTATTTACTAATTTCATGTGTACATGTGTGTATGTACACACACACACACACACACACACACAATGATATGTGTGTGAAAGTGTCCATGGAGGCCAGGAGAGGACATCAGAGAGAGCCCCTAAGATTGAGTCATAGGCACTTGTGAACCACTTGTTGTATGTGTTAGGAACTGAAGTTGGGTCCTCTACAAAAGTAGACAGTGAGCTATCTACCAACTCACCTTTTTTTTTTTTTTTCCATCACGCATTCATTTTTATCTACACTGGAAGTTCATTGGTGTTGAAATTTAAATGTGTCTTTCCAGTCCTATCATTTGACCACAGGCACTTATATTTAAACAGAAATTTCTAATTTTTAAAGACTTACTTTGTTTTCAATCATGTACATGTGTGTGAAGGGGAGGTATGGACATGTGAGTGTTAGTGCACATGAGGCCAGAGGCATTGGATTCTCTGGAGCTAGGGTTATAGGTCATTATGAGCTACCTGACCTAGGTGCAGGGATTGGACTCCAGTTCTATAAGAGTCCCTAGTGCTCTTAACCCCTGGGCCATATCTCCAGCCCCCAGGCTGTCCAATAGTCACCAATATTACAGAGGGCCAGAGTCAACCACAGGACTGCAGGAGATACAAATTTGGGCATGAGATTTAAGTCCCACATAGATGTTGAGCATGCAATATCAAAGAATTTTTAAACACCATTAAGAGGTTTTAAGGTACATACATTGTTTTGTCTAAGATAGTATCTCAATGTGTAGCCCTGGCTGGCCTGGTATTAAGAGATCCACCTACCTCTGCCTTCCTATACCACCAAGTCCAACCTAACTCTATGTCCATAATACTTCAGACAAGTTATTCTTCCATACACAATGAGTCCTAAATTAAACACAGTACTGAAATTTATGGACAGACATCAGAGATTGTCATTTTAGATAAGAAAATGATGTAAATAGTCATTAGATTTCCCCAACAGTTGACAAGCTACTTTCAGTAATGTCTCTGTACTCTAAGATCCCTGTAAATCCAAAGAACAGTTTGTGTGTATCCTGAAAACCAAACCTGTACATAATCCAGAAATTAGCATTGTTGATTTTATCTAGCTAGATTTTTTTTTATGAACAGGAAAAAAATGAATTTTATTCTCCAAACCAGAAGGTAATATACCCTTAGATTGCTGAATACTGGAAGGGTTAGATTGCTAATACTTGTCATTCAGTAAGAATGCTCTACTGAGGTGACTCAGTAGGTAAATCCCTTACTTTGCAAGTATGAGGACTTGAGTTTGATCCCCAGAACCTATATAAAAATTCCTAGTGAGATAGTGCACACTTTTGATCCCAGCACTGGGAAGGAGAACACAGGAAGATCCCTGGTACTCAGTGGCCAGTTGGTCTTGTACACTTGGAAGCTCCAAGCCAAAGAAAACTCTTGTCACAAAAGTGGTAGACAGTGCCCCTGAGGATGCTATCTGAGGTTGTCTTCTGTTGCCCCCCCCCACTCTTGCATGGCACCTGCATACACATATGTGCAAATGTAGCTGTGTGTGCAGAAACATACACACTCATACACTAAATAAATAAATAAATAAATAAATAAATAAATAAATAAATAAATAAATAATAGTTTTTATGGGCCAGAAGAGATGACTCAGTGGTTAAGGGCATTTACTTGTCTTTCAGGGGACTTCAGTTCCATTCCCTGCACACATTAATAGTGGCTCAGGACCACTTGTAAATCCAGCTCCAGGGGGAATCTGCCACCCCCTTATGGATTTTGAGGATATCTGCAACTCCATGCACAGGCCCACATACAGAAATGCACATAAATAAATCTTTTAAGATGTTATTTATTTTTATTGTCAACTATGTGTCTGGAGTGGGGGACTGATATGTTCACGCAAGTGAGAGGTACCCTTGGAGGACAAGAGAGTGCCACTGGATCTCCCAGAGCTGGATTTGCAAGTCCTTGCTAGCCATCTGATGTTGGTGCTAATAACTGAACCCAGTTCCTCTGCTGGAGCAATGTGTGTTCTCCAGTGCTAACTCATCTCTACAGACCCTAAAAGATTTGAATGAATTGCTATCTTTACATATTAGATCAATTTTATGTCGCTTTACAGTGGTCATCCTGGTGATTCATCTCTAGAAGTATGTACACACTCAGCCTTTTTACTGAATACATTTTATTTATGCTAGTGATTTAACACAGAGAAACAATCAACATGTACCACAAGCATTTGGTACCCACAGTGATCATGTAAATATGGTTTCTAGAGATACATATAAATGCTGTGGGTGAGTGGTATATCTACCTGTGAATGAGATGTTCTAAAGTGGGTGGAGACTACAATAGACGGAAAGGAACTGCCGTGGTCGGTTTGGAGCAACAGGACACACGTGACCATTACCTAAAAGTGGAAGGGAAGTGGGGCAGGAGTACAAGAGAGGATCAGTGAGATGGGTGACCAAAGACAGAGAATAAAATAACTGTTTTGAAAATGCCATACGGAGATCTGATGTAGTGTGTGCTAATTAAGAAATTAAATGAAGCCAGGCAGTGGTGGTACATGCCTTTAATCGTAACACTTAGAAGCACAGGCAGGAGGATCTCTGTGAGTTCGAGACCAGCTTGGTCTACAAAGCAAGTTCCAGGGCAGCCAGAGCTGTTATACAGAGAAATTCTGTCTTAAAACAAAACAAAACAAACAAACAAAAACAACAACAAAAATTAAATGAAAAAATTAAAGATAAAAACAAACAGAAAAAAACACTTTTAGTTATTTTGATACTATATTTAGTAAATCTATTTGAACCACTGAATTCTGAAAATTGGATGACTTACCACAATGGTAGAATATTGTAATGGTAGAATAATATAGGGCATGTGACATATGTATACACACACACACACACACACACACACACACAGAAATCAGAATCTACTGAGGAGTAAGAAGAAACATAATCTGACTATACAAGATGAACATGGTTAGAAGTGGATTTAAAAGCTGAACTTATTATTGGCTGTACCACAAACTACATTAGGAGATCTTAGATCATATATTCTTATTCTTCTTTATGTCTCCAGTAGAAAATCCAGTATCTTTTTTTTTTTAAAAAAAAAAAAGACTTACTTTATTTTTTATTAATGTGAAAAAGACTGGTGTGTGTGTGTGTGTGTGTGTGTGTGTGTGTGTGTGTGTGTGTGCACATGTATTCAATCCTGTGGAGTTCAGAAGAGGGCATCGAGTTCACTAGAGCAGGAGTTACAGAAGTTTTCAAGGCACCTGACCTGGGTGCAAGGAACCAAACATGGCTCCTTTGGGAGAGCAACAAGTGCTCTTAACCATTAAACCATCTCTCTTGGCTCCCCTAATCTCAAATAGAACACTTATACACCGTCCCAATCCATTGAGTTTTGAAATATTTGAGTAATGCCAACTGCAGTGGAAACTGTAAAATATTGAAATGAACATCATGGACCTCCTGTCAGATGCCTCAAAACAGCACTCTCCCATTTTTATAAAGTCCTCATAAGGGAGGATCACATCCATATGCTTTGTGATCAACTGACTGTAAATATTGCTGTGTACTTTCTCTTCACAGCTTCTCTGCTGCAGCGACTCAAAACACTGGCTCACATCCAGTTAGTATAAGAGATTAACTTTATCAGAGTCTCTGAACATAAAGGCAGAGACCGACTCATGTGACTGTGGTCAGCGTACCATAGCCAAGAGCAGAAGGCAAAAAACTAACAGGGAAACAAAGACTACCTCATTCATGGTGAAAGGCCTGCACATAAACACAGCAAACTTTGGCAATAAAATAAAATAAACCTGGCAGAGTTACTTGATTGTGGTCACCAACATCAATCCCAGTGCTTTCTTTTATGGCACTGGTACAGTGAATGCTGATTAGAGAAAGAGCCAAACACCATCGGGTCTTAGGAGAAAACATTTCCCATCATGGATGATGAAAGACTACTAGAGTGTAAGATCTCCCCATCTCTAAGCAGGGGGAGCAGAATGCCTGTGTCTTTCTATAGCTGGTTTCTTTGGCATCTTTCCTGGCCATTGGAGATTTGTCTAAAACAGGCTTTGACCATCCAATAGGAAGACCAGTCACCACCTGAAGTTGAAGAGGGATGGTCCAGCTATGTCCTTCATCCATGTCTCTTGGTCTGTAGCAAGGTCATTCAGCCACTTGGTGCTTAATGTCACACAGCTATGGAAAGCACAAATGCGGCAATCCAGTAGGGCTGAGTAGGAAGAGAGGGAAGAACACGTCACACAGGAGGAGCCCTTTCCTCAAGATAGACAGCTAAACACATCATTTGTTTTTCTTTTCAAAGACTTCATAGTTGTACATGCAAAAAGTAAAGCAATGCTTAGACCCAGAAAACTTCTAGGGAATGCGCTGATTTTCAAATATATATTGACATATGTAAAGCACGATTTTACTGTTTCCTATACCCTCGGCACAAATGTTTCAAATGATGCCTTTTAATGATCATTTTATAGTTTTTTTCTAGCATATGTATTGTAATATTGTTGCATGGTAGAGTTCATGCATGGTAACCACTGCTTATATTTTTTTAAAAAAATTTCAGAAGAGAACTTTAAAATATAAACTTCTTATACTGTCTATGAATGTCCCTTGTAACAAAACATGAAACAGTTTCTTTTTATTTTAAATTTCCATGCTGATTTGTATCTATCAAAAATTATCAGATATGCAAAAATACAGTGAGTTTTAATTTGGGAGCACTGTTCAACACAGAATTACCAACCAACCTTAAAGATTTGTCTAATGCAGTGATTCTCAACGTGGGGGTTGCATATTACTTGAGTAAGGAGGAAGTTCAAGCAAGCAACTTTCAAAAAATATGAGAAACAGAAACAGCTGGATGTCTAGACAGTCACCTGAGGTTCCTCTGTCATGTTGGGGCATCCATCTTTGACCTACAGGACTAGCATATCTGACAGACTTTTCTGTGAAGCAGGATATTCTGAAGGGCTATCCTACCTTGTCTTGGCAAATTTTGGCAGTCACCTTCTTTTGTGTCTTGCTTGTCCAAATTGGACAGCACACTGTCAGCAGTTAAGGCAAGAGCACTTTCTTGTCCAGTGGCTAACTTTTGCCACAAAGAAAGTAAACTCCATGTGGAATTTCTCAGATGCCCATCATCTTCTCTGAAGTAGATTGGTGCTGCCAGGAGCAGACTTGTCTCATTGTTATAAAAAAAAATCCCACGAAAACATATATTATTAAAACATCTTAAATGTCATATTCTTCAGATCTCTGAATTGTTTGGAGACCACCTGTCTACCTAAAATATATCTCTATTTGATTTGAAAACATACTTAATATGACTACAAATTCAATTGTAATAGGTGACTGATTACTAACCTAGACTGGAAATTTGCATTAAATTGTTAAATGAGATGTATAGGTATTATACCTTGAACAAGATTAGAAAAGTATGTACAGTATGTTCTAACAAAACTAACCTTAAATTTGTATCAATATACAAAAATCCATATCATGGTAAAATATTTAAAATTATTGGTTGTTTTTGTGGTTTGAAAGTAGATTCAATAATCTATCCTTATCCTATCATATCTATATCCCCCTTTTCTCTTTTCAAAACAAGGACCCTGAATCTAAACTCCTCTGTTCAGCTTTTTTCCTGACCATTACCAATAACAATTTGTAACCAACCACCCTAAACAATGACAAATATCCATAACCCATCAAATGACCAAAAATCACCCACCCCACCTCATAGGAATGTGGGCAACATCTTCTTCAGTTTACTTCATGCTGTCTTGGGGTGATGGGATCTTTAGGGGATCCTGAAAAGAAAAATTTGGGTTAATTGTCAAGTCCTGGGAGAGGTAGCTGCATTATTTGTTGTCCAGTCTCTGTATAACGGGAAAGTGCAAGGCTTATCTCAAGTCTTGGCTGGAGTGGTCTGTGAAGCTGGATCATCTCAGCTAGCCACCTCAAAATTGTCCTGAACAGTTTGTAGTCCAACGATGCTCTTTGGGTTGTGTTTGTCAGCTTAGTGGCATTATCATAGACCATGTGGAATCATCGATGTGAGGCCCCATCATCTTTTTGGAGACTTCAAAGATCACTCTTAGATGTGGTCATGGTTCATCACAGAAAACTTAAACATTTTAAATGTCATATACAGCAGATCTCAAAGAGGCTAAAGGATCAATATTTGCTATGTACATTCAGAGTACAAAAGCTTAATTTCTAATTACCTGTTAGAGACTCAAACCTGAAATCATATACAGGAAGCTAGATGAAGCCTTTTTCTAGAATTAGTCAGTACTCTCTATGATCATTAATATCTTGACAAAAAGTTTAAAAAATATATAAATCTTATAAATTTTGAGATAATATTTATACCTTAAGAAAAGGTTAAAGAGTCAAAATAATACCAAAGGATTATGAGATCTGTAGCAATAAAATAGTCCGTAGGCTTTAGGTTTTCTTCTGTCCCATATCAGGTGGCTCTTTTGACATGAGACAGAGATTTTGTATTTTACTTTAACAAGCATGCTTGGGTTTAGAGAAGGAGAGAGGCACACTCCAACTCCAAAGCCAGCTTTAATTTTCAATTGAACTGGGACTACAAAAAGATCGTTTGCATTATATGTCTGTAGAGAACAGCAGAAACAAACATTTAGGAAGATTCATGAAATTTTATCCTGTTGGAGATGTGATATACCAATAGGCTTTGGTATACTGGGATTTCTTGGGACATTTTTCTGGATGATTTGTACTATTTCTTCAGATATCTCATTTGTTCAGTGGTCTTCAGATTCATTAGCTGGATGCCTTTATTATCCTGAAAAGACAAAAACAAAACCTTACCCCAACCATAACTTTAGGGAGGTTCCCTTTTGGCAAGTTATATCTGATCAAATGAGAAGCATTTGTTAGTTGTATAAGTTAGTTTAGATTGAATACTCACACTTTTTGTTTAACTATCACCTCTTCTAATTAAGAGTCTTGTGCATGTGTGTGCAGGTGTCTAAGGAGGTCAGAGATATTAGATTTCTCTGGAGTTAGAGTTATAGGCAGTTATGAGCTGTCTGGTTTGTGTTCTGAGAACTAAACTGAGGTCCTCTGGAAGAGCAACATGTACTCTTAACCACTGAGCAATTTCTCAAGCCCCCAACCAATCTACTTATATTAGAAATAATTCATAGTGGTATTCCACCTCTTAGAGAATTTAAAGCTATAAGATTCGTGTCTTTGTTGTGTGAGCATAAATCTAGGATGTCATATGATATTTGTAAAGATTAATATATTAGTATTTAATGTCTACCTGGCAGAATCTAGAATCACAGAAGAGACAAGATTCTGGGCATGCCTATGAGGAATTTTTCTAGATTAGTATTAGGACATGCCCATAGGGTTGAGGAAATTGGCTCAAACCATTTGCCAAGGCAGGCACATAATGTATTTCCTTGTGTGCCAACCTGAAGTCTGCCTGAGGGCCTAGCAACAGATGCTGTCAAAGTTCCTGGTCATTGTCAGAGTTCTTGATCATGCCCAGCCAATGAGGGATGACCATGCAATGCCATCACATTGCAACACAGACTGGGTGCTGGGAGGAGGGTATATAAGGCCTTCCCCCTTATCGAATAAAGGAGTTTGTTGTTTGCCTTCAACTGACTCCCAATGTCTGTGCTTTTGAAGACATACCTTCTCACCCCTTCTCCCAAGGGAGCTGTTAGGATACAGCAACATCAAGACACCCTTAAAACATGGGCAGTACTACTCCATGAACTGGTGTCCAGGACTCCATATAAAGGAGAGAGGAGGTGAGCACAAGCATGAATCTCTCTGTGCTCTTGACTTGCAGATACAATATGACCAGTCACCTCCTCACTCTCCTAATTCCATGAACCTTCTCCCCCATGATGGACTGCACCCTCTATCAACCAAAACAAACCCTTCCTCCCTTAAGCTGCATCTGTCAGGCATTGTGTCACCACAATGAGAAAGTAACCAACCATGTTCTAGATTATAGGGTTTAGTAGCATGTGAAACAATATTTCCTACTGCAAAAAATAAAATAAAATAAAATAAAAATTAAGATTTGCTATCACTTTATGTCAGAAGTGAGCATTTAACTAGATGAGGAGATATTTGACTACACTTACTTTATTAGATAAAGATACTAAGACTATCATCATTAGTTCTTCTTTGCTCTGTCACACTAGGGTTTGATCACCTCACTATGCCATTTTATGTATGCCTGTTGAACTTTACAATATAATTTATTCCTAATTCTCATCAATAACCATGATTTGCCCTATAGCCTCTAATACCTCTGAAAGATGCTGTCATTTTCCTATTTGACCATCTATATATATATCAATTCTTCAAAACTCAATTTCAGATTTTCTAGTCCTGTGTCACTGATTGCTAGTCTTTTCTTAAAAAATGAACGACATCCATCTCCAGCTGTGTTTGTATTTACAACATAAATATACTGAATGCTACTGTGTGTGTGTAGCTCTGGCCTGACTATGATTCTAAAAGTCCTGGAGGATGGGTACTCTATTTAAATCCTTGAAAATGCCAAACTAATAGCATGCAAACTTATAGAAGGTTATGAGTTGGCACAGAGCAAATGTTAATAGTCACTGAAAAAAAGAAAATTCCATGGTGGTTAATTGTCATTGTGAGCTAAATTCAGGTCACTTGCCTAGGGCTTGAGGGGGTCTGTCCCAATTCCACTAGGGCTTTAAGTGAGCCCATCATTATAAACACATCCCATTGATATATTTCACCATGGACAGATGTTCCCTCATACCAAGTTGACAACAGATTCATTCATGTCAAGTTTTATTTGTATAACCATCTTGCACAACCATATGTATAACTGTTTGATCAGTAGGAGTTATTAGCTCATTTTCATTATTCTCAAGATGGTAGAAAGCCAGAAGAAAGAAACAAGCTCTCATGAGTGTGCCCCAGATGGTTGGCATTGATGATTAGGAACTCAAAATTCACAGAGAACTTTGTGTATGGCCAGGTCTCTTAAGATCTGCAATCAGGGACTCTTTCTGTCTTCCTGAAGATTTGCAGTTCTTTTTCCCAAGTGGAAATGTGTTATGCCCTTTGTAAAGTATCCCCGCCCTTTGTAAAGTATCTCTAGCATCAGTTGTTTTTAAAGATTTGTTTACTGTTTGCTGATTTATTGTTTATATGTGTGTATGTGTCTTAGTTCCATTACTGTGAAGAGACACCATGATCAAGGCAACTTACACAAGAAAACATTAGCTTACAGTTTCAGAAAGTACTCCTAATTCTTTCTAAACAGTCCACCAACTGGAAACCAAATATTCAATCAAATACATAGTCTTATGAGGGCAATTCTTATTCAAACCACCAATCCCCTGGAACTTTAATTCAAAGAAGTTTTGGGGCCAGCTGTGGGTGCTGGGAACTGATCCCAAGTTTTCTGCAACTGAGGTAAGTGCCCTTAACTCCTTAGCATCTCTCCAGCGCAATTGACATTAGTTAGCAACTTAAATGTGTAATGACCACAGTGCTTTCACCAAGAGTGAAATGGGTCATAAAGTTGTTTAATTTACTATTCACTTACATTTTCTAATGAAACAAGAGCAGATAGATTAAAATAAGTGGTTTTGTAATAAATAATGCATAGATGTATATATCAAAATTACATATTATATGTGTACTGAGCAGTAAGCTACTGTGCACTATTAGGGTTTTTCACTTGAAAATGAAAATTTTTAAGTGATTATAATATAATCAAAATTTTGACATATTCAATAACAAAAGATTGTGTTTGTAATTAGAGGCAGTGGGGTATAAATGGACAGATGATGGGTTTTGACCGAAGGAAAGATCCTGTTTATGGTGGTTAATCTTCATTGTCCACTTGACTGGTTATAGAATCACCCAGAAAACATACCTCTGATCATTTGTGAGGGCATCCTCAGAGATATTTAAATAAGAAGGGAAGATCCCCTGCATATAGGCAGCTCCATCCCATAGAGTGGGTACTGGTTTAGGTGAGAAGAAAAATGGAGACCTTGAGTTGGGCACTAGCATTTGTTTCCTTCTGTTTCTTGACACACTGTAACCAGTTGCCACACACTGTAGCAATCCCTGTCACTCTGGACCTTACCCCTCAAACCACAAGCCAAAAAAATAAAAAATAAAAAATACTTCCTCTCTTACACTGTTTTTATGAAGCATTTTGTCAGAGCAAGGATGAGAAGTAGCTAATATGGGGTGCCCCATGCCAGTGTATCTTTAATTACAATAGAGGCTGGTGAATTAGTAACTTTTTCTCCGATGTATAGAACACAAAGAAAGGAAATACCTTCTTAGAGAGGAGAGGATTTGTAAACACCATGCTGACTAGTAAGCAAGCCTCACAGCTAGCCTGGTCTGGCAAGATACAATTCATGCCCTAAGGAGGGAGAGGTAGCAATGGGAAAGGACATGGCAGCAACCAGCTCTGCTCTCGCCTCACCTGGTGAAGAATGCTAAGATGGAACAAGATGAGCAAGGTATGAAGGTGAGAAGGGAACTTTGCTCTGATACATTGTAGGCACAGAGCCAATCTCTTAGTCACCATTCTTTAGCCAAATCTCACTGTCTGAGTCATTATTCTCCATACACCCCAGGGACCCCAGACCCCTTCTCCACATGCAGATCAGGCCAGCCATATGGGATAAGAGAACTTTTTAGAAGTGCTACTGTAAGGGGATGTTCATCTGTCAGTCTCCAAATATGTTGAAGTCCTACATACTCCCTTCACTATCCCGTCTCCTGGAATGTGACTGTATATGGAGGCAGGATTTAAATAGGCAATTAAACAAAACTGAGGTTGTTAGAGTGGCCATGGTCCAATCTGACAAAAGGAGATTGGAAAAGACACACACAGAGCACTGAACTCATGACAACACAAGGAGAAGTTGCCATCTATGAGCCAAATGGAAATGGCTTAGAGGGAACTAGTGTTACTCAAACCTTGATCCCAGACCAGCCTCCAGAACAGTGAGGAAAAATTACCTGTGGCTTAAGTCATCTGTCCTGGGAAACTTTGTCATAGTGACCCAAGCTAAGTGACTCGGGCTACCACGATGGTTTCTGGCACACTTAAGGCCCAGATATCCACTACATCTCCCAACTCCAATATAGATGGTTCCCTCAGATACTAAATTTGATACTGTTTTTTGTCCTGACATAACAGCCAGGGAGGAAGGAGCAGGGTCTCACCCAGTGACTTTGAGCCAGTCACTGGAATCAGGTAGTTCTGACCCCCCTAGTTCAGGAAGACTGGTAGGATGTGGTCTGCTGAGAGGGCACATGACTTTGGTTTGGTCCTTGGCAATAGGTTTCTTGCCTTTGCCTCATTTCCAGTAACAGGGAAAGAATTTAAAGATTATAGCATTACAAACTCCCAATGGATTTGTAGGGATCTGAGTAGTTTTAACCACCAGCTTGGCAGAGAATGAAACAGGATTACTGAGAAATCCATTCCACAGACTCAGTCCCCAAATTCCACCCCACCAGTGAGGTGCTGATCAGGCCTGCGTTGTTAAGTTTGGCAGAACAAAGGTGTTTGTAAAACTTGCTTCAGCTATAAACATTGGAGGGGCTGATGGAACCGATCACTGTAGGAAGAGTTCGTTGGATTACTTAAACGGATGCCAGGGAATACCACCATTGTGAAGCAGGGCTTCCAGGGCAGTGGAGGCACTGGCAGAAATTTCAACAATCTATAGCAAGGACTTCTCATCCATAAAGGAAGGGAGATTCAGGGGAAGTACCAGAATCCAGAAACCAAGATATATAATTTTTCTAACTTAGTTTGTACCAAAAAATTCTTGGTTTGTTTCTGAGATGTATAGAAAATAAAAAATACTACCTGAATAACCCAGAAAGACAAGAGAAAGAGCAGCGGGGAGTTGCATCTGTTGTAAGTCACTAGTAAGAGCACTCATCAAGCCAGGAATATATAACTTACAGGTTTATGCTCTATCTGTCACTGTCACAGTGATATTGGTAAAAGCTCTGGTAATTTCTAGCATAGTTAGTTCACAGCATCTCTGAGTGTGGGAGGCATATATTGGTATAAGCCCTTTGTGAAATAAAGAAGAACAGTTACTGCTCATGAGGAGCACAGGTAACAACTGAAGCACAGTCACACAGTCTAACTGGATTCCTTGCACAGGAAGCATCTTGAAGTTCAGTTGCTACAAGGTTAAGACAGAGCCCCATACACAACTTGTGGAGCTCTCAGGGATGACAGAGACCACCTTGAAGGCTGTACTTCTACCTAAGCTCATAAGGAGCACTACAAGCAAGACTAGCAGCCCTCCATAGAATGAGAACTGTGTTTTTAGCTACTGCCCTGTCCTGAGTAGACCAGGAAGTCTAGTACGTAGCCATAACTGGGGCCGACCACGATTCTGTGAGGCATAGCACCAAATACCATAATCATGAAAGCCAAAGTCCTAATACTGCAATCTCCACTTTAGATGGCTATCTAAAAGGAGTGGAAAGGCAATCTCTGGGGAAGGGACTAGTGTGTCTTCACTTGGGAGCAGCGTACTGTATCCTATTGAGTAGGACAATCTTTAGGAAACTGGCCAAGCAGTAGTTTAACACTCATAGGATTTTGGAGGAGTTTCTTGCACAGTTTTATGTGTTTGTGTGGTATATAGGTAGACATGTATATGAGGGTTGGTTCACCTATGCATCCAGACACAAGGCAGAAAAGGATGTCAGGTGTCCTTGGTCAATACAATCCACTCTATTTCCTTGAGGCAGGGTCTCTCACTGAACACAGAGCTAGGCTGGCACCCAGCAAGCCCAGCCCTAGAAATCTTCCTTTCTCTGCCGCTTTGTACCTCAGTACTGGGGTCACAGGCAACCACATTACCAAGCTCAGTTTTCTTACATGGGTTCTGGTGATCTCAATTCAGGTCCTCAGACTAGCAGATATAGTGCTATTAAGCTTGATCCATCTTCCAGCACTTGTGTACAATTTTGATGAACTAGGTGTTCACTATTCAGCTCAATACAGGTGGTACAACCTACCCTGCCAGCAGAAAAAAATGAAAGAAAAGGAAGTGAGGGAGGAAGGAAGGGATGGAGAAAGAAGAAAAGAGAAGAGAGGAGAGGAGAGGAGAGGAGAGGAGGAGAGGAGAGGAGAGGAGAGGAGAGGAGAGGAGAGGAGAGGAGAGAAGAGAGAAGAGAAGAGAAGAGAAGAGAAGAGAAGAGAAGAGAAGAGAAGAGAAGAGGAGAGGAGAGGAGAGGAGAGGAGAGAAGAGAAGAGAAGAGAAGAGAAGAGAAGAGAAGAGAAGAGAAGAGAAGAGAAGAGAAGAGAAGAGGAGAGGAGAGGAGAGGAGAGGAGAGGAGAGGAGAGAAGAGAAGAGAAGAGAAGAGAAGAGAAGAGAAGAGAAGAGAAGAGAAGAGAAGAGAAGAGAAGAGAAGAGAAGAGAAGAGAAGCGAGAAGTGGCAAAGCAGAAGTTGAGCTGCCCTCTGTCTAGAACCAGGGCAGAATTTTCTTCTACTTCCTTCAGGTGAGAACTCTGTCCTCATTTACCTTTGCACTCCAGTCTTTGCTATATCTCCCAGGACCTTGGCCTCAGAGTTGCAACCTCAGCTTCCCTGTTCTGGGGCCTCCACATTTGTGCTGATATACATGAGGGATATCCCCAGGTCTCCAGATTTCAGGTAACCTGTCTTGGGACTTTGCATTTAGAAAACCATGTGAGCCAGCTCCCTGGGTAACCCCACTCCATTAGCATCTCTGCAAGTTCCACAACCAACTCAGACTTAGAACTGGGAAAGGCAGCTAGTTTTCCTGATTGCTTTACACACAACAGAAACAAATCTGCAGAATTGGTACACTAGCCATACAAGGCTACCTAATGGTGAGAGGTAAACCTTTAAAGTTAAAACAGCGAAATCACTTCATTCCAATTGTCAGCTTTAAAATGGAAAGCCTACATCTGCCAATTTGTAAACCATTATCCCTCTCTACCCGTTAAGTTCAGCAAGTATTTACAGAGTCATAGAAGCATGAATACAGTCAACAATGCAAGAAATTGCCCCTGTCAAATTGTCTGCTCATGAACTGCTTGCTTTTAAAAAAATGCCCCTCTGTTAGAGGATCCAGATACAAGCTCAGTGACCTTATAAGCAGAGAAGCTTGTCAATACAAAGTTCCATCTTGTATTCCAGAACTCACAAATAATGAGCTAGGCTGGACTATGATTTGACTGTCAAAGAACATTGGCAATATATGTTGACTACAAAATCTGAGGTAAAAAATTTAGTACATGTCTGTCATAGCTAGAGTTTCTATTGGTGCAGCTAAACACCATGACCAAAAACCCAAGTTTGGAGGAAAGGGTTTACTTGGCTTTCACTTCCACATTGCTGTTCATCACTGAAGGAAGTCAGGGCAGGAAATCAAACAGGGTAGGATC
Organism: Peromyscus leucopus; assembly: GCF_004664715.2. Classification (NCBI taxonomy): domain Eukaryota; kingdom Metazoa; phylum Chordata; class Mammalia; order Rodentia; family Cricetidae; genus Peromyscus; species Peromyscus leucopus. The sequence goes on from NC_051067.1 coordinate 50,498,790, forward strand.
CCAGAGGCAGGAACTGATGCAGAGGCCATGGAGGGGTGCTGCTTACTGGCTTGCTTCCCTTGGCTTGCTCAGCCTGCTTTCTTATAGAATCCAGGACCACCAACACAGGGATGACATCAACTACTGTGGGCTGGGCCCTCCTCCATTGATCACTAATTGAGAACATGCCTTACATGGGGGATCTCATGGAGGCATTTTCTCAACTGAAACTCCTTCCTCTCTGATGACTCTAGCTTGTGTCAAGCTGACACACAAAACCAGCCAGTACAATGTTTTACTTTGGTTAAGGGGTGACACTAGCAAGAGTGTGTGCACTATGTACACACACACACACACACACACACACACACACACACACAAACACGAAATATACATACAAAGGTATGAAAATTCTGGAAAACACAAAAGTCCTTATAAACACCTAGTTAAAGATTTGGCACACTTTGTAGAAGAAAATTAATTTTGATTGAATCTCTAAACCATTATGAAGGATTTAGAGTTAGCCATGACTAAGGCTTTAAAAGTGGATTTCAGGGTTCTGTCAATTAATGCCTTTGCTTCTCCACTTGTCTCAATGCATTTGGCAGAAAATTCAGATAAGTAGGGTGGCCATAGACATGGCAATGATGAAAACCTCAGTTTCAAATAATGACTGTTTCAAATTTAATAAACACGCAGTCAAATGAGAAGATACTTACCCAGGGGCTGAGAGGAAGACTGCTCTGCAATTATGAGAACTTGAACTTGATCCCCTGAACCCTGGTGCCTTGGCCAGCACACCCCAGGGACCATCTGTCTTCACAGCTCCAGTACTGGTATTACAGATGTCTGCTACCCAGCCAGACTTGCCAAGTCCATGATCCTCAGGTCCCTGTGAAAGACATTGTCTGAAAGAAAGCATGCCTTCTCAGACCTCTTAGCTGTCCATCACAAGACTTAAGATGACCATATGAATAAAGCTGGATGTGTGCAAAAGCCAAACATTATGTTATTTGTTTATATGCTTTACTTTTGACCTAGTTCTTGGTGAGCAGATCCTTCCTGCTCATAACTGCTACACCTACATGGCTATTGTTAGGACACCTGATTTTTTGTGATTATAAAGATAGGTGTGCTATTGTGGCCCCAGCTATTTTGTGAAGTGATCTAGGAAGTGTTTGCTATACCTTGCTGTTTCTCAAATATATTTCCTTTAGAATATATATAAATATCTTTTTCAAAGACTTCTTTGTATTTTTTTTCAGAATTATATTTTTTCTTTATTATATCAAGTTCCACATGACATAAAAGTACCTCTTAGTATTTATGCATGGATGTTGGTTTAAGGCTTGTTGTGCAAATTGTAAATTTTCACCAGAGCAATCCCATGTTCAAGACTAAAAGAAACAACAGATGTAAAATCCATGTAAACGTAGCCCATAGTTAGGAAATAGCACCCACTAAAAGTGGGTCAAATCATCCTCAAATTTCGTCTTCCCTTTCCTCATGTTGACATGAGAATGTACTGGACAATGTGGTGTTTTTACAATGATTCTATGTATATGATTGTGTGTGGTGTATGTGTGCAGTCGTCTAATTTGTATTATGCATATTTGCAAGCATTAGGGACCAGAGGAAGACACTGCATGTATTTCTCTGCCTTACCACCCCCACCCCAAGACAGACACTCTCATTGAACCTGGAGTGGGCTGGTAAGCAGCAGGCCCCAGTGATCCTCCTGTCTCCACCCTACATAGTCCTGGGATTACAGGCTAGAGTGTGAACGGAACTCAGGCCTTCTGTTAGCATGGTAAGTTCACTTATCTACCGAGCCATCTCTGCAGCCCCAACAACTGACTTTTAAACAAGGTCTTTTAGACTCATTTTTGCTAATGGTGTAATTAACCTCAACAAAGATGCTGATCAGAGCCAAGAGCTCACAGCTAATAAACAGAACAGCCAAATTTGAACCAGGCAAATTTTGGATATTTTTATTAATTCAATAGGAGATGTGCTATTATTTTCAAGCTATTTTTCTTGCTTTGAGGCCTAGAATTTCTGGCCATAACAACTGCAGCAACAGAAATTAGATGAAGCTTATTCATCACTCATCACTAACAGAATAAGAATGAGAAGATCTTGTGTCTGGTCTCGGTGGGGCTGAAAAGAAATATTTATAATTTCCTTAAAAGCTTCCAGTCTTCTGAAGAGACTTTAATCAGCATTAGTAGAGATCTCACCCTTGAAGTGACATTCAGAAATCTGAGTTTCAGTCCTCTCTTTCTTAATGGAGGTCAACCTCTCCACATGCATTATTCATTGCAACCCAGGCTGCTGTTTCCTCTGAAACAGCAGCGAGTGTGATGTGTTCTCAGCCAACAGAGCACATGAAGAAATTATTAGCAAAGCCCGCAAATTTAATATTGCATCCGAGCGTGGACTCTGAGAGTGGCACCAAGAGATTACACTGAGGCTTACAGTGAGGAAAGGAAGCATAGTTTTGAGAGTTTGAGACTGACCACTGCCAACAGATCCATTTCGCTTATTCCTGAATTAAATCACAATCTGACCTATAAAGGCAGCAGGTGATGTCTCCTCCATACTTTCTCTTCCCCTCCTCCCATCCCCTCCTCCTCTGTTCTCTCTCCCTTCTCTTCTTCCTTCTTCCCTTTCTCCTCTTTTCTCTTCTTCCTCCCCCTTTTCATTTTCTGGACAGTGTTTCACTGTGTAGCCCACATTGGTTTGAAACTCTGTTTTCCTGGCCTCAGCCCCTAAGTGCCAATATTAGAAGGCATACAACACCACACCAGCTTTTTGGTCTTTCCTAGGTGTCAGAGCAAGTAATAAAAGCAACTCTGCTCTGAATGGAAATTTTAGTGGCAAAGGAAGCCTATGGAGTAAAATGATTGTGTCGTGAAAATATGGCCTCAAAATTTTCACTAAGTATAGAATAAATTCCATTTGTTGCTATTTGCCTTCCAGTATTTGTTTTTCAGCTTGACGTAGTAACTTAAACTCTTTTTAAAGGTTTATTTCATTTATTCTAAGTTGTTTTATATTTTAGAATGCATTGAAAATGTGTGTTTAATATTTTAAATACATGACCTTTTAACAAGAAAATGGTTTCATATGGAATGGTAATGAACAGTAGTGAATGTGTGTTACTTTTTTATCTATCTTAGGCAGGGCATGGTGGCACACACTTTTAATCCAGTACTTGGGGGACAGAGACATGCAGATCTCTGTGAGATCAAGGATGGTCTGATCTACATAGATAGTTCTATGTCAGTCAGGGTTTTTGTTGTTTTTGTTGTTTGGTTGGTTGGTTTTTGTTGTTGTTGTTGTATGGATATCATTGGTCCAAAATTGTGGGTGAGTTTGGAGGAGCAACTGGGAGAATAGTATTTTTAATCTACTGAGAAATCAGACAGATTTAGATTTAGAAAGACAAATAGTAAGTCCTCATGTGCAGAATCCACATTTAAGATTGTGTATGTGTGGGTGTGCATGTGTGGGTGCACATCTGTGTGTATGCATTTGTGGGTCATCAAAGTACAAAGAAGACTGTTAGAAAAGAGAAAATCCCAGCTCAGTGAGGGGTGGAAAGGAGAGTGCAGTGGAATGCTTGTGACATGCAGGTAGAAGTGGGGCCCACGTCTACGTGGGGGAGGGATAGAATCAGCCAAAGGGCCAGAAAGATATATGGGAGGGGGGCAGGGAAAAGAACCAAAGAAAATGTAATACATGTAAGTATAAAAATGGCAAAATGAATCCCATTTATCTGTATGTAACTTCAAAATTAAAACAATAAGAACCAAAGTTTAATGGTTTTCATGTAGGAAATATCTCTGCATTATCAGAATACAAATCTTGGCTTAAAGAATAGTTAACTCAAGAGACAAATGATAAAAAACAAGATTTTTTAAATGGCTCTTTTAACATGTTCACCCAAGGGTAGATTATAAAGGAAACATGAAATAGGATCTGAGGCCAGACTCACCCAGTGGGGAGGTGTGGGAGTTTTTCCTCCCTTCTTTAGAAAGAAACACTACAAATTGTCAGGGAGACACTGAGGCACTGCAGTAAATGATATCGGTGTCTTGGGGGTAGGGATGAAAGGAGGCAGGTGCCTTATTCTCCTGGTTTGAGTTTGCTTTTCTGCTGCAGTTACTTACAAGGATACAAAGGTAAATTCTGACTGTTGGGTTTTTAAACTTGAAAATAATGGCCATGGTAAAAGAGTCCAGCCCATAAATCCAGGCTTTAAGACACAGATTTAGGGTACCAGCAATGACTGTATTTCTAGCTGTTAACAATAAATCAGAAATTAAAACTGTTAAGATATTCTGAAAATACACAGCGCTTAATCTGACAGGAGTTGTGTAAGGCCTCTTCAGGGGGAACTATGCCACAGAGCACAGATTAAGTACTGAATGTATTTTAGCCAATAGTCAATGATGTCTAATGTGAGCATCTCCTCAAAGCATCTGGAGCATCACCGTAAGTCCATCAGAAGCCTACTAGAGGTGTTGTGCTATGTTGTTTGTTTTCTTTAGTGGTCTTGTTTCAGTTCTGGATTCAACCACAAGCTTCATATATACTGGATGACTTTATTTTTTTTAATTGACAAGCTTATTCTAAAATTTATGTGGACTTACTTGAAATCTATGCCCATCATGACAACATAGCACCAAAATATGAAAGTATGTCAATAAAAACTAGTAACAAAACCCATATATACAGTATATATATATATATATATATATATATATATATATATATATACACTGTGTATGTGTATATATGTATACATACACATATAATGTATATATACATACATACTTTAAAATCTAGAGCCACCCAACAACTCTCAAAAATTTTAACTTCAGTTTTCATTGACTTCATGGCATTATTATGAAATATGTGTTATTCATTGCACAATACATAAAAATAACTCAAAATGGGCCCTAGAGCTAGATCTGTAATCTTGAAATACTTGGAAACAAACACTCCACTGTGTCAAGAGTGCTTGCTCACTTAGGTGTTTTTCTTATCTCCTCTACAGGTAGGATGCCCTCTTCTGCAACCGCACCAGATCACCTCCAATTCTACTACTATTTTCTATTATTTTACTTTTTCTCTCCACCATTTAGGAATTCCATTTATCTTATGTTTTATTATAATCCACCCATTAATTTAGATGTTTTGATTTTAGGTTTTAACTAAGTCCACAGATTTGTATCCAAGACACAGTTCCCTATCATATTTTTTTAGTTAATTATTTCCCTATGTGGGAAACTGGTTAGATCAAGGCAAAATGAAGGTGAGGGTGACTAGTTTCCTTGCTGTTGCTGTGATAAAACACTTTGACCAAAAGCAACTTGTGGAAAGAAAGGATTTGTTTGGCTAACACTTCTAGGTCACAGCCCATAATTGAAGGAAGTCAGGGCAGGAACCTGAGCAGAAAGTACAAAGGATGCTGCTTGCTAGCTTGCTCATAGACTCATGCTCAGAAAGCTTTCCTATATAACCTAAGACCATCTGTCTAGGGATGGAGCTGGTCCCTTTGACATCAAGTCAAGACAATCCCCCAAAGGCATGCCCACCAGCTAGTCTAATCTCACACAATCCTTCAATTGAGACTTTCTTCATCCCTAGCCTGTATCAAGTTGACAATTAAAAGTCACTGTGAAAGGAACTTGACTGTGAGTTCTCAGAATAGCAAATGGCTAAGCAGTTTCTAAGGATTCTCTCTTATCTTGTCATTTATATGAAAAGCAACAAGTGTAATTTTTAAGGCTCTGGCTCCCAACAGAAATGTAAAAACATATGTTCCCAGGTACGGGCATATTTTTCTAATGGTCCATTTCATCAAATTGTATCTGCCCCTTTTATTTCCTGGACTTGAAATAAGGTTGTGCCGCGCTAGCAAGTAGACAGTTGACTAGGTCAACTGTGGCAACAGAGGGTCCATTATTAAATTAACTTCACCCAATAATAAACCTCCTAAAACTTGAGGGAAGAAATGTTGTTAAAGTTAACACACACCTCACTTTTTAAACATACAAGTATGAAAGGCAATTTTTAAAAAAATGACTCATTTTGACAATAGTGATAGGACTGTTTGAGGGGCATTGCCATGATTCTGGGTAGTGACTAAATATCAAAAGTGTCATTTCTGAAATTCTTTTCATCTTCTCTCTGTACTAGCAATTTCAAAGAACCATATGGTTCATTGGCACGTCCTTCAGTTAGCCTTTCCCAGCAGGGAATGGGCTTCAGAAATAATATGAGGTGCACCTCCAAGATGGAATCATGGGCTGTATAGTCTGGATATCTTGCTTTTATTTTTAAAGCTAGGATTTGGGATGGACTCTAATACATGCACATTGCAAGAATGTTAGCTGAGCAGGAATTATGGACAAGTAGCAGAGAGGTTGCTGGTGTCTGGTCTATGTGAGTACTATGGGTTATAATCTTGGTTGAGGAAAGAGGGTTCCACGAAGGAGTTCAACACTTCACCATGGGACTTCAGACACACCAATTGGAATTCATCCCTTTCCTTCAGTGTGGATTGTTTCTAAGAATACATGCATAACAAAAAGGTGTTATTCTGGGGGCTGGAGAGATGGATCCCCAGTTAAGAGTAGTTGCTGCTCTTCTAGAGGATCCATTGAGATCAGATCCCACCATCTATGTTGTGTGGCTTCAGCCTTAACTCAAACTGTAACTCTAACTTCAGGATCCAAAGCCCTCTTCTGGCCTTTGTGGGTACCTCATCACACACACACACACACACACACACACACACACACACACATACATTCACACACATATTCACACACACATACACACACTATTAAAAATAAATCTCCTTTTTTAGAAGTTATATTCTGTCTCTCACTCTGAGAAAAATCCACTGAATGAACTGAAGTTGTGCTTTGGATCTCTCATATTATGTATGAGAACTATGTGCTTATATTTAAATTCAATTAAAACCTACACTTGTTACTAGAACCTCCAAGAATAATGGTTAGCATATTTCATTTGTTTTTGATGTTTTACCATTGAGTTATCTTACAGCCAAGCATTGCCTTGAACTTGCTATGTAGTTGAGAATGACCTAAGACTTTTGATCCTCTTGTCTTTACATCCACTTCTCAAGATTGGGATAACAGGCATGAGGTGCCAGGGATTGAACCCTGCTTCTGCTTCTCAAGTGTTGGAAATGTGAACATATAGTGTGTGTGTGTGTGTGTGTGTGTGTGTGTGTGTGTGTGTGTGTGTATGTGTGTGTTAGAGGTAGAGGACAAGCATTCATTGTCTACATTTTTCAAAAGTTACTGAAGACTTGGAAAATTCATTGAATATTTCAAAATATGACTCATGTATCAAAGAGGCTGACTGGATGTATAGCTGAGGTTTCAGAAGAGAAGATCTGAATTGTTAAGAATTAAGTCATGTATAGAAATATAGGATCTAGAAAGTATGATCTTGAAAACCATAGAGGAAAAATGTCCAAACAACTCAAAGTAGGTCATCTTTTCACTGACAATTTAGCCCATGTGTTCATTGAGAAAACTTGTACTCAATGTGAGATAGGGTTTGTGATTCAACAGTTGAAGAAAACTCACTATAACACAGACCCTTTTCCTTTCTGCTTAGAATTCACTACATGAAAATGTTTAGTAAATATATGAAGAGATAAAACATGTTTCACACTAAAGTTCCTGTTTCTTGAGGTAGAATTTAGATGTATTATGGACCCTTGTAATTGAAATCAGGTTTGGTGTTGTTGTTTAACTCTTTTAGGAGGCCTACCACCCAGCTCTCAAATAAATCATGCACAGAGGCTTATTCTTACTTATGAACGCTCGGCCATAGCTTGGCTTGTTTCTTGCCAGCTTTACTTAAATTAAATCATCTATTCTTTCTCTATTTCTGTATACCTTTCAATATTTCTTACTCCTTGGCTTGCTATGTAGCTGGATGGCTGGTATCATATATCAGCTTCCTTCTCTGACTCCTTCTCTCTTCCTAGATTTCTTCTATTAATTCTCTCTGTCTGCCAGCCCCACCTATCCTTTCTCCTACCTTTCTATTGGCCATTTAGCTCTTTATTAGGCCAATCAGGTGTTTTAGATAGGAACGATAACACAGCTTCACAGAATTAAGCAAATGCAACATAAACAAAAAGTAACATACCTTAATATTTTACAACAGTTTGTGGTGTAGCTGCTTTCAGGAAAATGATACATGTGGCATTATTTTCGTTCTTCATCTAATATTGCAAACAAGCTCCAGGCAATTCTGAATATGTTACTTAGTTTACCAAATATTTTTCCCATTAGGTCAACTGGAAATAAGTATGAGAATTGTTTATCCATTTCCTTTCCTAAGTTAAAACAAAACAACAGCAACAAAAACCCAGATGATTTAAGAAAAAGAATCTTCGTACTAAAAAATAAAATCAAGTGATGATTTTAATAAAAATTGTTTGGTATATGAATCACAGGAAGAACTTGGCTAAACAGAGCTAATGGTTTGTAATAAATATCTAAAATCCAGCAACAAATTATTCATAAGCCTAAGTATGGTGTTCTTGACCCTGGCACACCTTCAAAGAAGGAGACTATGGCATATCCTTCATGATACATAACAAGATGCTTCCAATAGCATGAAGTGCATTGTTCTGTAGTTTGTAGGGATGGAAGGGCATGTATGAGTGAGCACAGTTCAGTCTCACCCAACTGAAATCCAGGTGAGAATAGAGTTCTCTTCATTGAGTGCTGTGGATATCGCTCTATATAAATAAAACACTGATGGCCAGTGACCAGACAGGAAGTATAGGCGGGACAAGGAGAGAGGAGAATTGGGGAAACAGGAAGAAGGGAAGAGACACACTGCAGTCACCGCCAGGACAAGCAACATGTAAAGATGCCGGTAAGCCACGTGGCAAGGTATAGATTTATAGAAATGGGTTAATTTAAGATATAAGAACAGTTAGCAAGAAGCCCGCCACGGTCATACAGTTTATAAGTAATATAAGCGTCTCAGTGATTCTTTTATACGTGGATTGTGGGACTGCGGGGCTTTGTGGAACCTGGAAAAAAGCCCTCCAGCAATAATTGAGGACTCTCAGTTCTTTGTGAAACTGATGACAGCATTCAGCTTACAGAGCTGAAAAACTGCTTCCTGTTTGCCTGCTACCTGTTGACCCAGAGTAACTCTTACCTCTTAGAAGCTGACCTGGGGTCCTGGCCCTGTAGTCCACTCCTTCCACAAGGAGTATCTCACTCTGTTGGGTCTGTTAAAATAGTCTGATGTGATAACTTTCCATTCAGGACAGATGGACTGCCTCCCCCAAGCTCAGATGCTTTGCCCAATCCTCAGGGGAGGGAATCACATAGTACATACAGTGGGGAATAGGAATCTTAAGTGTCTTTGGAACTCTAGTCTAATACATCGGCTCTCAAAAACCATTTTTATTGCACACCAATGTTTATGGTGGCTCTATTCATGAGAGCTGAGAAGTACATTCAGCCTAGATAAATGGATAATGGAATTCTGTTACAAAGGAATATTATTAAGCAGCAAGGAAAAATAAAATTTACAGGAAAACTGAGGGATGTAGAGAGTATAATATTAAGCAAGGTGACCCAAACTCAGAAAGAAAATTCCACATTTCTCCCTTGTATGCAGATACTAGTCTGTTTATAAGTGTGGGTAAAGTCTAAAAATTCAGAAAAGAAATCAAGACAGAGTTATTTTAAGTGATGATAACAGACATAGTGCAGGCAGGCACAAGGACACAAAGGCCATGAAAAAGGGTATTAAGCTAATTTTTTTTCTTGTTTCAACTCCACCATGTTTTTATATTTTCCTCCATATTGCATATATGAGTATGTGTATTAAAGCAGAAAGAGTCATTTCTGCATTTCTATAAACCCAACATTTGTCATTCCTTTGAGGCCAGGAGTGTGAGAGTTGACTTTCTTTGTAATTCCATTGACCATTAGTACAATAGAAATTAAACACCACCAGTCACTGGATACATTTGTCACACTGGCCCACTTTAAAAAGTAAATTTGTATAGCCACCATAGAAGTCACTATGGCAATTCCTCAAGATCCAGCTATACTGCTTTTGGGTATATACCCTAAGGACACTTCATCTTACCACATGGACTCTTGCTCAACTATATTCATTGCTGCTCTATTTATAATAGCCAGAAATTGGAAACAACCCAGTTGTCCTCCAACAGAAGAATAAATAAAGAAAACATGGTACATTTGCACAATGAAATATTACTCAGCTGTTAAAAATAATGACATCATGAAATCTGCAGGCAAATGGATCAAACTAGAAAAAAATCATCCTGAGTGAAGTCACCTAGACCTAGGAAGATAAGTATGCTATTCATTTACTTATCTCTGGATATCAGCAATTAAATAAATGAAAAACAAGCTGCAATCCAGAGACCCAGGGACGAACAGGTGTAGAGGAAGGGACTGTGGAGAACACGTGGACCTCCCTGGGAGGGGAAATAGAATAGATCTTAGGGGTGGAATGGAGCTGGGGCAGGGACAATATTAGGAAGATCATGTGGGAAAAGGGAGGAAAGACAGGATTGAGGGAGGGAATGAGGAGAGAGATAGCTAGAACTGAAGGGCATTTGAGGGAATGAATGGAGGCCTAGTGTACTATAAAGCAAAAATGACTCCTAATAATATTCTGCTATACTCATAGATTGGTACCTTATTCAGTCATCATCAGAGAGGCTTTTCTCCTGCAGCAGATGGGAACAAATACAGAAACCCACAGCCAGACATTACACATGCAAACACATAAACACACACACACTAAATGAGTTTCTTCATCAAATCCCTCCCCTCAGAGGTTAGGGAACCCTGCTGAAGAGCAGGCAGAGGAGTAGGGGAGACAGAAAGGGCTGAGGACACAAGGAGAACAAGACCCTCTAAAACAACTGAGCAAAGCTCATATGATCTCATAGAGACTGAAATAACAATCAAGGGGTCTACACAGGTCTAGATCTGGTCCTCTGCATATACACTATAATTTTCAGTTTAGTACTTTTATGGGACTAAACATGTTAACGAGCAGGTCTCTGATTTTTGTGCCTTCTCTGAGGGCTCTTATATTTTTCTGTTGACTTGGCTTGTCCAACTTCAATATGATGATTTTTGTTTTATCTGATAATATTTTATTTTGTTATGTTTTGGTGTTATCTTGTGGTGATATTTTATTTGTATGTTGATAAATAAAGCTTGCCTAGAGATGTGGGGGAGGGGGAGGCCAACCATTTTAAGTAACCAAGAAGTCAGGCAGGACACACCCTTAATCCTATCCCTTAGCAGGCAAGGCCCGTTGTGTTGAAGGCCACACTAGGGAACAGAGCCAAGCGTGGTGACACACGCCTTTAATCCCAGTACCAACCATAGAGATGTGGAGGTCTGGACAAACAGACAGAAAATGACAGAGCTGTGTAGGAAGAGGAAGTGAGGTAGCTGGGCTAAGATAGCCAATGAGAGGACAGAGGCAATAAAGGCATGAGTAGACAGGAAATAATACGTATTCAGAAGCTGCAGAGTTGGTGAGGTAAGGTTGGCTGGTGGCTTTCCCTATTTCCCTGATCTAAGGCTTTCACCCCTATATTTGGTTCCATGTTTCTTATTTAATAAGACCATTTAGAAATTCATCTACATTATCTCTTATAAGCCTGTTCTTTTCTAATGAGAGACAGGAAGGGAGAGGGAGTGAGGTGGGGAGGAACTGGGAGGAGTAGAGGGAGGGAAAACTGTATTTGAATTATATTGTATGATTAAAATAATCTATGTTTTAATAAAAGGGAAAAATCAACAAGTAATTATTCCAAAGAAATTTGTTCTTGGGATTTCCAAGGTAGCTGTACAAATTTGCATTCCTACCAGTGATGGAGGAGTGTTCTTGCTCCACATCCTCGACAGCTGAACTATCACTTGGGAAAAACAAAATCTTTAAAAATAGAAAGATCTGATCCTTTCTGTTCCTGTTTATGTTTAAAAAATATTATACACTGCTGCTTGATGTCTTAAAAACTACTAAGTGATGATGTATTACTTTCTAAAAGGACAGAGATGTCAGACTCCATCTGTGTTCACACTTGAAACTTACAGATGTAGAATTTGCACGTGTCTGCTCCAAGTCACAACACTAAGATCTCAGAAACAAGGCAAAGAGATTTCAAGTGCTGTGTTTATTTTCTTTCTCTATAGAGGTGCTTCCCACACCTTGAATGTCCTTATATATTTTTCCAGTTGGGAAACTTCTTCAGAGCACAGAAGGAAGAAGCCCATTCATGTGGGTTTGGAGCACTCTTTACTCTGTGGAGGCATATATTTGTTTCTGATGCAAACTGTGTGGAGAACCACTGACCTCAACCATCTGCTAATAAATCCATCATGGGCACTGAGAAATACAAAAATAAGAAGGAAAGAGAGAAGGGGAAACTGGTGGTCAGTTGAGTAACCTGCCTTAGGGTGCTTTCTTCCCTCAGCAATCCAAGACACAGGTAATTTTTTTTATTGAATGTCCTTGGCTTCAATTTCTAATTTTATTATAAAAGTAACATCTTATTAATTATAAAAGTTAACAGCTTCATAGAAAGATACAAAGTGAAAAGTAGAATTCTTCCCCACCTCTTCAATGATATAGCACACAAATTACCTTAAAAACATTCTATTGTTTTCTTCTCCATATTTTATCACATCTTCATCATGCACCTATGAACTTGGAATATAAATGTCAATTTTCTAAATGACCATTTCTGCAACTCCTCTTTCTGACATCAGGTAAATGTCTTATTGAAGTACACGTGCTGACCCCTGCTTTCCAACCACAAAAATAGTTTCATAAATTCATGAAAAAAATTTAATCAGTACCTACAGCCACATCTACAAAGATTGTCCAGAGAAGCTCCAATTTCCACGTGGAAGTTATGTTTACTCCCTCTATATTAATGCAGAATGAACAACCTCTTCAATATTTATCATTATCAGAGTTAAAATGGAACATATCCAAAAATATGGTATATGTAATACCTACTGTGTGTTAAACTTTACAAGAATGCATTTGATGCCTAGTTAGCCCTCAAAAGAAAATCAGTATTCCATCCATTTTGCCCATGAAGAAATTAGATCACGGACCTATTAAATGACTAGTCGGGGGGTGTAGGAACAGCTAGATTCTGTGTGGAGATTCATAGAAGCAGACTGTGTGATGGTGACACTCCAGATTTCTTACTTTTAAAAGAGTATTATAAGGGCTAGACAGATTGCTCAGTAGTTAAAGCACTTGCTGCTCATGCAGGGGATCTGGGTATGGTTTCCAGTTCTCATATGGTAGCTCATAGCCATCTGGAACATTCGTTGCAGAGGGTCTGATGTTTTTTACTGGCTTCTGTGGGCTCCTGCATATATATAGTGCACATAAACTCACACAAACACACACATACATATGAAGACTTTTTAAAAATTTTAAATACAATACCGTAATTAGTGTAAGTTTCTTACATTTTAAAATATTACTTAATATTTTATGTATATAGATGTTTAATAAATATAAACTTATTTGTCATGTTGAAATGTGTTCTTTGAAATCCCTGGTTATATCCTTGCTCATCTTTCCACGGCTATTTTTTTTTTTTTTTACAAAATAGTTTCACATTTAACAATCTATTTTGGCTACAATCCCTAATTTTCTTGGCAGAATGACACTTATATTGCTATCAAGTATGGGTAATTTGTTTTCCTGTACTCTTTTAGTACAATTTTTTAATTTTCTTTTTTATATTATATAAGTTAATAATTTCTTTTTTTCATTTTTCTTTACTAAGAAATTTTCTACTCACTCCACACTGCTATTTTTCAGAACTGTTTGCTTTAAGGGAAACTAGAAAACATTTTCCCTTCCTATAATAGCCCTATTTACTTTTCTCAAACTAAATTTTTGTTTAACTCATTCATTTTATGTTCATTCACTATTCTTTTTATTACCTCTGAGCATCTGGGAATAGTTTCAAGTTATAATAATACTCGTTTATATTTCATGATACTACTTTTAAGTTAATTTGTACTTTGGTTATTAAGTAGACATTAAAATATTTGTATTTCTTAACTACTATTAAATTCTTCGCAAATAACTTTCTTTAAATATATTATAAAATTTTATTATAGATAAATGTTGGTATTTTATGGATTAAAAATGAATAATATTCCAATCCTAAATTCAAAATAAATTTCACCTAACTTTGCATAGTCATGCAAGGTACATTGCTGAGGAAAAGTATTAAAAGAAAATGTACAAAACTTGAAAGTGGTAGCATTAATGTTTCCCCTTATTTTCTCCCTTTTCCCTCTGTTATCTCCAATGTTTTAAACTTCCTTTAATTTTCATCTCATTTTGTACTGTAATTTAGATATAGGAAAACAATTCCCCTTAGGTTTTATAAACTATCATAAAATATATGGACTCACTACATAATCAATGAGTTCCAATTAACAGGCCATTTGTAAAAACGTCTGAAAAAGTCAGGAAAATATTGTATCTTGTTTTAGTATTTTTTTTATTCTCTGAAACATAAACTCTGATTATATAATCTTTAAAAAATGAAGATGTATTCTGAGAAGGAAAATTAAAGAAAATGGTTGCTAAAATAATGTATGTAAGGGTAGATCAAGTGGTGTTGAAGGAGCTCACACACTAGACTGATGTGTGTGAGCACATGTGTTGTGTAGTATATATGTGTGTTATGTATGTCTTTTGTGGTTCTTTGAGTAGTCACAAAATATGTGTGCATGTATGTTTTGTGTGTGTGTGCGTGCATGTACATGCACACTACATGTATATAGGGTCCTTTAAAGACCAGAAAAGGGCTCCAATCACCAGAAAAGTGTTCGTATTTACCTGTACCTCAAGCTTGAGGTACAGGTGATTGCAAATTACCTGACACAGGTACTAGGAAGCAAATGGTGGTCATCTGCCAGAGCATCATATGTTCTTAACTGATGAGCAATTTCTTTAGCCCTGAATATATTGTTTTATGTTCATTTGTTTAATTTTTAAGATTTATTCATGTTATTCTATGTATATGAGTATTTCTGTATGTATATATGTAGGTGTATCTGTGTGTACAATGCCTGCAAAAGTCAGAAGAATGAGTTGTATGCCCTGGAACTAAAGTTGGAGGTGTTTGTGAGCTGCCATGTGGGCAATGGAAATCGAACCAAAGACCTCTGTAAGTGCTCTTTACCACTGAGCAATCTCCCTGGCCACAAGGGTCTAGATTTTTTGTTTGCACTTGTGTACTTTTGTTTTTTAATATGAACTATTCACTATATATCTTTCCTTTAGGTCACTAAGTCTTCATATTGCACAGGCTACCTCTGTGTAAGCTAACTGACCAGCATAGGTTGGACAATGCTTTGAAATAGATAATGTGAATGCCTGTGTAATTGCCTTCATGTAACTCTTATTTTTCTTCAGCTTCCTACATCTGATGTTGAAAGTTCTTTTGTCATCAGTACACAATTTCTCTACCACTTTACACAACAATGAGATTTTGGATTTACCTGTTTTAAAAGAAAAATGCTAGGGATACAGAAACTAAATCCCCAAGCTTTAACCTAATGCCATGTCAACATAGTAACAAATTTGCCAGCAGCTCAAAGCAGCAACAGTTTATTTGGTAGCAGCAGTGAAAAATGTTGCAGACTGAAAATCTCCCCAGGATGTCTTTCTTCATTAAAATTTAGCTATTTTATGGTTTAAGTCCTTTTGGTACTCTGTGCCTGCGTCACTTCAGTCAGTTTGACATCTGCTCAGGAATAATTACCAGGCCCCCAAACTTGAACTGGATTTAGTCAAGTAGAAAGCAAGCCATCCTCAGACAGGCAGTGAGATTCTACAGTCTCCCTGCCTAACCTTCAGGGCAGAGTTGCATCCTAGCAAGAGACTGGTATGACCAGAGGTTTTTTAAAGTTAAAATTTTGTTTGTATGTGTTGTCTTGGGAGTGTTCATGTGTGGAGGTCAGAGAACCATCCACAGGAGTTGGTTCCCTCTTCCCCCCATGTGAGTTTCCTGGGGATCCAACTCAGATTGTTAGGCTTAGTGGAAAGATCCTTCCTGCCCTCCACCATCTCAGAGGCCTGCCAAACATTGTTTTTGGATTTAGACATATCTACAGGTTAACTGGATAAAATCACAGGGGTCTGTAAGTCAAATTCTGAAACTGCACCACATTTTTACATTCTTTTATCCAATCTAAATTCACTGAATACTATGAGCCATTAGAAAGAGAGGGAGGAAAGGGAGAGAGAGAGAGAGAGAGAGAGAGAGAGAGAGAGAGAGAGAGAGAGAGAGAGAGAGAGAGAAGGGAGGGAGAGAGAGAAGGGAAGGAGAGAGAGAGGGAAGGTATAGGGAAGAAAGGATGGAGGGAAGGAAGAAAGGAAGGAAGAAACACAGGCAGTCAGGCATCAAAAAAAATAAATACCAAATAGGCAACTTCTACTGGATCTAGGCTGGAACAATTAAAGCAGTCTTGCAGGTTGACTACATAGATAAAGGTGCCTGCAGATTACACATCACTCCAAAAACTTTACCTCGATGAAGTTATCTAGCCCAACATACTCTCCTATGTGCTTTGTCTTCAGTGTGCCCAGGCTTACAACCATTGTCTGTGTGGCCCATCAGTATTGCTGCTTAGAGTAACAGTGGAGTGATTTTCCTGGAGTTCAGACATCTCACTTCTTAGGATTCCTTATAGAAGAGATATGGCAATAACATGCCCCAGGCTGCAAACTTGGATAAAAATGAAAGTCACAAGACCCTGGATAACAGTTTTGGTAAATGGCAGGACTCAGTGAAAAAATGGAACCTACTGCTTAACTTGCCTTGTTGTGCACCTGTTATTATTAGAATCTGAAATGTCACCCACAGACTCATGTTTTGAGTATTTGTTCTTAGAGGGTGCTGCTATTTGGGGAACATGTGGATGCTTTAGGAGATGGGTTCTAGACAGAGGGGGTGGCCTCTGCTTCCTGACACACTGTGGAGAGATAGCCTCTACCACACTCCTGCTGCCAGGAGCCTCTACCACACTCCTGCAGCCAGGACCTGGGCCACTCCACCATGCCTTCCCCACCAGGATGGACTGAAAACCTCCAAAAATGCTAAGTTTCCTCTCTAGTGTTTCTGCCAGGTCTTGTGTTCACAGAGACAGAAACAATGTAATAATCTCCTCCTTCTATCACCAAAAGAGATAATCATCACATGAGCTGCTGAAGAGCCATTTTACACTATTGATTATGTGCTACTTCTAGAAAATTGACATATTGAGAAAAGTTCTATCAACCTGTATTGGTTCCTCCTGTGAAAACTGGTTCCATAATATTGACATTTTCAGAGAATTATGGCTCAATATGGAACTCAGGGTGACTATGAATTTGCAAAGTAAGCTAGACTCCATCTCTACGCAAGAAGGTCTTTAAGACAGGCAAGACTGCTAAGCATATGGATGGAATATATGTCACTAACATGTGGTCACATGTCACAGGGCTGTTGACATATAGACCAGAACCTTCTCAATGCATCTCATACACTAAGTAGTCAGATAGGTGACATTTTCCCTTCTGTTTGTTCTCAAACTTTTGTTTGTGGTACTGATTATTGAATCCAAGTTCAGGTTGTGCTAGGCAAGCACTCTACCGCTAAGTCATAATCTCATTTTCAAACATGTTTTAGTAATATAAGAGATTATAGAAATACCTCAATGTGGTCTTCCTCCATGGAAATTCCAGTGGAAACATGAGAAACTAGCTGAAGGAAAGAGAAATAGAAGAGGTGTCCTTGCAAGCTATCCAATAATGGGAAAGACAAGAGTGTGATGGGATCAGGGAGTCTATTACTAGAAATCTTGCTCGTAAAGAAGCGATGAAGAGCCGGGCAGTGGTGGCACACGCCTTTAATCCCAGCACTCAGGAGGCAGAGCCAGGCGGATCTCTTTGAGTTCGAGGCCAGCCTGGACTACCAAGTGAGTCCCAAGAAAGATGCAAAACTACACAGAGAAACCTTGTCTCAAAAAAAAAACAAAGAAAAGAAAAAAAAGAAAAGAAGCGATGAAGATTCATAAACAAAATTTGTGAAAAATTTAAGAATTTTCATTCCTATAAATTTGAAATTTTGTTTTATTTATATTCTTCTGTTCTCCACTAATAAACATTTTAACTTTTGAACTCATCTTCATCGGTAAGAATTCCTTTTATTTTCTTCAAAAAATTACTTGTTAAATGATAAAACTGGCATTAGGTTTAACCAGTGTAACCCTTAGGCTCTACATGAATTTTAAAAACAAACAAATCTAAAACACTACCATATATGCTCATCTTAATATGCCATACATCACTAACCAGTTGTCTCTCTCTGCTTCTCTGAATCTGTGACATGATCTTCTCATACGTCTTGTCCTCCTCACTCTGATGAATTTACACCTGAGAACATGAGACAAAATAAACAACCCCTCTCATTTTCCTTGGGTATTTTATCATAGCAACCATAAGTAAATAATACAATAAATATAAGATATCCAGTGCAAAGCAGTGAGAACTTAAACAAATAAAGTGTTGGCTTGTGCCAGGTGGTAAATTCTTCACTGGTAAAACTAGATGAGGTCCCTTTCATTTACATAGTTTTGGTCCAGCCAATCCTACCACCTAATCATATGGTTTATTTCCTGCACCTGCTCCGGGACTCAGCATCACTATTGCTTCTGTTAGTCTGGGTACAGTCTGAAGTTCCAGGGTCAGAGTTAAATATGCAATGGCATTATTTGGAGGAGTATCCAATAGTAGAAAAATGAGAGCTGAGTTGTTCCTCAGTGAAGTATTTCAGAACGCAATCTCTGGGATCCTTGATCAGTAATGCTGCAAGTATTTAGGAGATCTATGAGACACATCCTTATAGTTTCTATTAACACACACACACACACGTATGTGCACATAGAGCTATTATTCTGCTGCTGTAATAAAATATCACAACCAGAAGCAACTTATAGAAGAAAGAGTTTATTATGGCTTAGAGGTACATTCTATAGTGGTAGGGGAGGCATGGCAGCAAGAGGGGCCAGGAAACTGAGAAATCACATCTCAACTGTAAAAAGGAAGCTAGACAGGCTAACTAAAAGTGAGACAGATGAATCTCTAAGCTCTCAAAGCCTACCCCCAGTGAGGTGATATACTTCTTCCAGCAAGGCTGCACCTCTAAGGGTTCTATCACCTCCCCCAAACAGCACCACTGAGGACAAGTGTGCAAATGCCTGATCCTTTGGGAGACATTTCTTGTTCAAACCACTACATATATGGGTAACATTATTTAAATAATATATGTTATTACAGTATTTTACAAATGGATGGGGAGGTATTCAAATAGTTTTACATTATAACATCTGATATTTTAAGCTCTTTCTCTAAAAGAGCAGAGTATGTCTAGTGGTGTCTTCAGAAAGCCTGCACAAGATGTCCTAGAAATGAGCTAAACTGTGCTCTCCATCCACCTCATATGTTAAACTATTAGCTTTAAAGCAGCTGTATTTGAAGACAAATTCTTATGAAATAATTTAGGTTAACTCAAAGTCATCATGGTAAGTGCTAACCCTATAGGGTAGTGTTCTTAGAGGAATCCAAACATGCTGGAGCTCTTTCCACAGACACATAGAAAGGAGATTGTGAGAAGACACAGCATGAAAGTAGCTGTCCACAAGCCAAAAAGCAAACAAACAAAACAAAACACCAGAGGTCTCCTCAGAAGCCATTCCTGTCCCTCCTTGATATTGGACCTGTAGCCTAGAGATTTATGGGAAGATAAATGTCCACTGTTTGAGCACCCAGTGTAACTTCACCATGTCAGCTAGAGTAGAGTAAGCCAAGGCAATCACAGTCAACCAAGCCAATAAACTGAAGAACCATCGATTAAAAGGCTCAGATTAGCAATAACTGTTTTGAGGTGGCTTGTTTTCAAAACAGGAACAGCTTACTTTTGAGTGGTCCAGACTGCAGCTGAGAAGGCCTGCAGCCAGCAGAGTGCTCATGGACCTATGCTCCTGTCCTTCTTTGATGTTTCTGTTTTCTTTCCCAGGGTGACACTAAAGAACAGCTCACCATGGCCCAACCTGGGGCTGGGCTTCAGTTTCCGAAATGTTCCTAGCTGTGCCCTGATGATCTGTTTTCTGCATCTCTGTGACCAGGAGACGACCTCTGCAATGCGCTATCTTCATAGGCACTCAACAAACATAACGATTTTGCTAGACAGTAGATGCCATCTCATAGAAAAGCTCTCCCCGTTCTTTGACATCTGTGATAGCCAATCTTGGTCTGTCAACTTGACTTCTATCTGGAACCAACTAAAACTCAAGTAGCTGGGCATGCCTGTGAGGGATTTTCTTGATGAGATCCTTTGAGGTGGGAAGGCACACCCTAAATCTAGGCCATACCTTCTAATGGCAGCACACATAAAAGGACATGGAAGCAGGAAGCTTTTGTTTTTTGCCCAACTGCCCTCACTCTTGCTGGTAAGTTTATCTCTTTCATTTCTGACATTAGAACCTTTTTTCAGGATTCTAACAAAGACTGAAGACCAGCAGTTCTCCAGGAATCCTCTAGCATTCTGGGGCCCAGTTATGACTGATGAGACATGTTGCCAGAATCTTCCTGCCTTGCCCACAGTCAGGACAAATCCTTGTCACCCGCCAGTCCCACAGCCGCTCAGACCCAACCAAGCAAACACAGAGACTTATATTGCATACAAACTGTATGGCCGTGGCAGGCTTCTTGCTAACTTTTCTTATATCTTAAAGTAACCCATTTCCTAGAAATCTATACCTTGCCACATGGCTCGTGGCTTACCAGCATTTTCACATGCTTCTTGTGCTGGCGGCATCTGGCAGTCAGTCCTTCTGCCTTCCTGTCCTTTTATTTCTCCTCTCTGTTAGTCCCGCCTATCCTTCCTGCCTAGCCACAGCCGATCAGGTTTTATTTATTGACCAATCAGAACAACTTGACATACAGACCATCCCCCAGCACAGCCAAGTGCAGACCATCTCAAACACCTGCACTCAGGCCCATGGTCCTAATCATCCTCTATACGGACCTGCTGGGTAACGCCACAAGAAACCCAAGAAGGGCTCCCACAGGACATACAGAACATCCCACAGCAGAGACATCTAGTCCTGTGGATAAAATAACTACCAGAGACTTGGCCTGTCAGCCACTCTAATAGATTCACGTGTGCGCGCGTGCGCGCGCGCACACACACACACACACACACACACACACACACAGATAGAGAGACATTATCATTCTGTCAGTTCTGTTCCTTTTGAGAATCCTGACAACAGCCTAGTTGAGCTTTCTACAAAGGAAGAACTTATCATCTTTCCATTCTAGAACAAATACTTAAAATAATCAACTTCAAAAAAAACTTTGGATTTAAGGAAGCCAGAGGCCTTGTGTCTGCCAAGGTACAGTTTCATGGTGAGAACACACCAAGGAGAATGGACTCACATAACTGTATTTCACAACTGCATAGCCAGTTCCTTGAAATAAAACCCCATCTGTGTTTTGTGTACATATGTATGTATGTATGTGTATGCATGTGTTTATATATGTGTGTGTCTATGTGTATATGCTTTTATGTTTATGTATGTGCTTATGTGCATGTCTCTGTGTGTATATGCTTTTGTTTGTGTGTTTGTGTTTCTGTACGTGTGCTTGTTTGTGTATTTGTACATGAATATATATATTATATGTTTGTATATAAAGTATCTGTGCATATGTATATTTGCATGTAAGCATATTTGTGTGTAATTGTGTATCTGTGTGCATTTGTGCATGTTTCTGTTCATATATTTTTTGTGTGTTTATTGTATATTTGTGTATTTGTATGTGAGCTTGTAGTGTGTGTGTATGTGTGTGTGTGTGTGTGTGTGTGTGTGTGTGTGTGTGTACATGTCTATCGTTAATTCTCATTCTCGGGTGCAACTCTCATTCATGAAAATGCCAAACCTTAATTTTCAAAAGATAACATGCAAAAATGTGAACAAAGCTATCAGTATGTTCAGCATCAATGGTGGGTTTCTTTTAAAGTGTCCAAAAAAGGTTCTCTCATTACTTGCTATGAGTTGACTATGATTTTGAGATTTTTGACATTATTATATGAAGGTGGTTTTGTAAAATCATAAATTTTATAAGCATTCATATTCTTGAGAATTAGTAACGGACACCTAACTTTACAGAAGAGATGAAATGTGTACCTGAGGGAAATTGTTCGGTTGGTAAAGTAGATGCCCTTGCAAGCATGAGGACCTGAGTTCAGATTTCAGATTTGCTAGTCATCCAGCCTAGCCTAATCAGCAAGCTCTAGGCCCATGAAGGGACCTTGTATCAAAAATCAAAGGTGAAGGACACTTGAAGTTGACCTGTGGCTTCCATAAGTATATGCACACACATGCGCATGAGCGCGCGCGCACACACACACACACACACACACACACACACACACACAAACCTGTATATATGCATACCTATAAACTGACGGGGGTTGGGAACATACACACACATACACACACATTAAATATTTCATGTTTATGTCCCCAAAGCAATTGAGATGCTACCATACCCTTTGGATAAACAATCAGTATTCTAATAAATTCTGTGTAATGATATGATGAGGATGATGGTCACAAGGTACATCTAGCAAAGTCTGCAAGAACAATTACATTCACAAAATAGAAATTGATTTACACTGAAGTTACATCTGGAGGCTGCAATTCTCAGTTAATATTATCCATTCTTCTTTGTGTAAGTGTGTGTGTTAGTCTTAAATGAAAGTGGAAGTTTATGTGCTGTAGGGGTGGTGTTTCCTTCTCTCCATCGCCTGGGTTTTCCATATGATTCTCATTGAATTTCTGTCTTCCTCACTAACACTCTATACCTGAGCTCTGAATTTGTCTCACTTCCCAGTTCCATCCAAGCCTTCAGTCTTTAGCCCACTCTTTCCTCTGGAAAAAAAAAAAAAAAAAACCCAGTAGCTATTCTGACAGAAGTCAAGACAGCACCCTCCCAGCTTCATCCCAGGACAGCCAGCTGAGAAGCAATCTCAACACTGAAATGAGAGGCTTTGTTTTTCAGGTGTGTGTGTGTGTGTGTGTGTGTGTGTGTGTGTGTGTGTGTGTGCAGCTGTGTGAGCATGCATGTAGAAGTTCAAGGATAACTTTCTAGAGTCAGTTAGCACTCTCCTTCTACCATGTGGGTCCCGTGGATTGAGCTCAGGTCCTTAAGTGATAAACCCCTTTACCCACTGATCTATCTCCTCAGCCCCTAAAATGTGAACTTTTGTTAAGATTGTATTCGCTTTCAAAATTCTGTTCATCTGTTTCTATTTCCCCATTATACATGTTATGAAGAATTTATTATTGCATTTGGAGTATGATTTTTATATTTCTTTCTGTTTTCATTCCTCCTATCTGAATCTCTTTTACACCTTTTATTTTTATTCTCTTTCCTGCCCACCTCTTTAGCTTCACATCTCATTTTTCTTCAAAACTGAAGCTCCAGTCATATTAGTTCCCTCGAATAGACATTGTTATAGTTCTCATTTCCATGAACTAGTCTCTCTCTCTCTCTCTCTCTCTCTCTCTCTCTCTCTCTCTCTCTCTCTCTCTCTCTCTCTCTCTCTGTGTGTGTGTGTGTGTGTGTGTGTGTCAGAGAACTTCTTCACTCATCATCTATCATCTCTTTCTCCAACAATACTTCTGTACTTGAAAGTATATTTTGTGTTCAGTTGATAAATAGTTACATATATATGATGTATATAATGATGTTTTGTTAGATGCAAACAAAGTGGATGATTAAATAAGGATAGTTAACAAAGCCATTACCACATAAATGTATCATTTTTCAGCAATAACATTTAAAATCTAGTATTTCAGCAGTTTTGAAATATCTAACACATTATATCATTAATTATAAATATCATCCCATTGAAAGCTTGCTAAAGCTTTCACTACCAGTCTATTTGAAACTTTGTAACTTTTGATCAAGGATTTTTCATCCAAAGATCAAATTTTCTTTCTCAGAGCTCCCATTTCCTCATTAAGATTTCACAGAATTATCATCTTTTTGTTTGCTGATCTCTGTCTTCCACGCCTTGATTGCTAGTTGATGCTCATCTTTCTATCTTCAGGGCTAAGCATATTAAATTATACATGGCATGATTTTAGTTTTTAAAATGAGAGAATTTAATCATTTACTAAAATCTGTAAGCCACATTTAAATGATCATATATTTAAGTAAGCACTTCCATGCAGACTGTATATTGACTTGTTATCCACCAAAGAAATCATAACAGATTTGATTAGGCACGTGTTAAATAAAAAGGAAAACACATAATTATTATAATCCCCCTGTGCCTCATTCAAAACATCATGTTGAGAAGAGACAACTTGATGTGGTCAGTCTCTCATGTGTTGGAGACTCACAGCTGCTTTGCTACCCTGATCCATGATGTGTTCACAAGAACCAAAGGAAGAGAATAACTGGTCTCTGCCCATCCTCTTTCAGTCCACTTCTGAGATTAGTTCCACTTCGAGCTGGAAGACCATGTTCCACCTCTAAGCAAGAGGCTCTAATCACAAAAGATACATGTACAGTGAAAGACTGCAGCATCGATGTTGTCTTTTATGGATGTCGTCCTTCTTTGAGATTCCACATGATCTCCCTACTGAAGTCATTCAGCAAAGATCTAGCTTTAAAGAAATATGTTTTTGTTCCCAACTACTGAGTAGAAGCGCACAAATAATCATTTAGTTTGGAGATACCATGCCAACAATGGGTACAGTGTTGTCTTGAGTGCCCCCAAAACACAAGTCATGAGACAGGAGACTGGGCATTGAGGTTTTTATGACAAAATAATTTCAAGGAACAAAATGGAGAGACTGCAAAGCATGAAAAGTGAATTGAGGGTATGGTATTGAAGTAGTTATTGCTATAGACATCAGAGGGCCAGTTCTACCAGGTACCCTCTGCAGAGCATAGAAAACAGCTTCACAACCACCCCTTAGCCACTGAGCCATGGTGTTTTTCTCCGTCAGCCTGACACTGGTCAAATTTTGCTCTTAATTCCTGGTTCACCTTAGCCCAGAGAAGTTAGGTATCTATGTAGGGAGAGTAGAGGATTCTCCACTGTACAGCTGACCCATAAATAATATTTCAGATGATATTTATGCTGTAATAGATATACAAAATATGTTTTAAACGAGTATGAGGGGCTAGAGAGATAGTTCAGTCAGAAGGTGCTTGATGGTCAAGAATGAGGACCTCAGCTTGGATCCCTAGGCTAAGCGTAGCAATAGCCATCTGTGACCCCTGACTGAGGGGGTAGAGACTGGTGGCTCCTTATAGCTCATTGGCCAGACAGTCTAGCCAAGTCAGGAAGCTCCAGGTTCAGTGGGAGTCCTTCCCTCAAAAAAATAAGATGGAAAGTAGTAGAGGAAGACACTCAACTCTATCCTCTGGCCACCATACACAAATACACAAGTACACACAACCCCACTACATTCATACACAAAAGCAGGTCTGAGAGGTAACCCAGAACACAGACACTGTCCAATTCAGGTTGTCCTAACAGTGTCTCTGTTCCATCTTCTTCGGACAGTGAGTGAAGAGACCAGAAATGTATTATAAGGGGATGACCATCAGATGCACATGATCCCAGCTTCAATTTCAACAATTTACTCAAGCACAGAGAAACATGCTTTGGCAATGTCAATGAATCAAGAGGAGAGATTGTTCCATTTTCCTTCCTCAGCATCTCACTTACAGGAATAATTTCATTCTGACTCTATGTAATGAGTTTTATGACCCTGGACAAGTGAGTAACTTGGCAGGGCTCCAATCTCTTCATTTATAAAATGAGAGGATTGTGAAGGTTCATTCAAGCTCCAGTGGTCTGCAGTCATGAATTTACATACACACAATATGCTCAATGTCCCACTCTAGCTTTAGACTTGAGCCATTCTTCATCACAAGCTTGCTAGGCTAGATGCTCTGGCAGATTTTTTCCCAGTGTTCGAAGAACACTAATAGGATGTCTAAACTTTTGTCTTCTCTGGACCACACTGTCATCTACAAATTCTACCTTTCAAAACCTCACAATTCAGTTACAAAAACAGCAAAAAAGAACTCCTAATGTTTTAAGCAAGTTCATGATTTTGTTATGGCCCACAATCTATAGCTATCCTGAGCTGTATGCTCTCCATAGGTTATCAAGTGAACATGACTGCAACCTTTATTGTGTGTTCTATGTGCAGATTACAATTACATAAGGTGCTTTTAATTTCCTACATACTTATTTTTAAAGTTCACAAAAAAATGACCATGTGGAGATTTAAAAATGGCTCATTGGGTAAGAGAGCCTGAATCACAAGTATAAGAATCTGAGTTCAGAGCCCCACAACCCACTTGAAAGCCCAGCATGGCCTGTGTACCTGTAACCCCAGCTCTGTGGGAGAAGTCAATCAGAGCAAAGAGGATAACTTCACTGGGGCTCGTTGGCAGCTAGCTTTGCCCAGAACCCAAGAGCTGAAGGTTCAGTGATAGGCTCTGTCTCAAGAAAATAAGCTAGAGGGGGTAGAAACCCATAGTGTCCTCCTTTGGCCTCTGCATATACACATGTACACACATATTTATACCTTTCTCAGTCATAAATAATCAATTAAATTTTAAAAATACAACCACAGAAAATAGTTTACATAAAAATCTTAGCATGGGGAACCTGGGTTAGTGAGTAAATGCTCTTACTACTGTGCCTGAAGTCCTGAGTTCAATGTCCAGAACCCACATGATAGAAAGAGAAAACCAATTCCCCAAAGCTGTCTGACCTCCACATATGCACAGACACAGAGAAACACACACACACACACACACACACACACACACACACACACACACACACACACACACACACACACACACACACACACACACATAGATTTTTCAAAATTTTTAAATCTTAGCATGGAATTATAAATCCATAATTATATATTCTATAGTAAATTTCCAGGGTTTTTCCAGCCTGAACTTAAAAAACAAATTTGCACAGGCTCCAGCCTCTATAACCTGAAAGATGATTCACCCCTTCTCTTCCTCCTCTTCCTTATCACATTAAGAAAAATGTCTAAATATCCCTTTCTTATTACATCTCATTATACATAATTATATAATAAATGAATAAACAGAATATATACACATATATATTCATTATCTATTTCTACTAAAGAGCAAACTTGCTCCTTCTTTGGATCCAGTTTCTGGAAAAATAGAAGCATAATAAATGCCAGAATAATATTTGCTGACCAAACAAATGATTACCGAATGACACACAGTCGCTATTCAAATAAGACAGAATAAACACTTCACCCAAGACCAGAATTATTGACTTCTGTGTCTTGTGTCAGATTATCCAATCTGACACTAAAGTAATCCACCAACTTCACATGTTGTTTCTTGAGATTTAGATTTCAGTTTACTTGAGACGTTCTCCTTCAAGAATATTATAGAAGAATCTGTTAATTTTTGTTTCCTGCTGAGTTTTAAGGACTGTTTCATTATTTATTAGCTGTGGAAATGTGTACAAATTATTTGCCTTCCCAAAACTTTAATTTTCTATAAACAATGATAATAACAATTATCTAGAGAAGTAAGTACCTGGCATACAATGTCACTCTGGGAGTGTTTGCTATTGTTTTTTATAACAGTCTCTTCTGGTGCTAATAACAGATGAATTATAACCACTTTGGGGGGCACTGTTGAAATACCAGATCTTCCCTGAAGCTTTTACTAATGTTCTCATTTGCCTTTTCCTTTCATAACATTATATTATTCCCTTAGTTATAAAAAAACCCAAGCACTGGATCTTTTTATTTGATCTTATAACACAGACCACAGAATATTCATGAATTTTTATGCTTTGCTGCCTAATAATGAAGATATAGACACTACATGAAAACATTATCAATACATTAAACAATTGTGATTTCTTCATTTCATCAGTCTTCTTACTTTTCCCTCAACTGAGCAAAAGTAATTTATTCCTGGTCACTTGTTATATAATATGTTCAAACATTTGCCTTAGCAGCTCTCCCTATCAACACTACCATGGTTATATTGATTTTCTCTATTTTCTTTTCATACCCTCAGTCCAGCGTGCCACCCACCTCCTCTAGCATCTCTTGCACTTTTCCAGTCACTGAGCTATACAATTTTGTCTGTTGGGGTCTGCTAATATTGACTGGGAAAGGCTCCAACTCAATTCTTTTCACAGAAAAAGCAATAGTAGTTGGTCAGTCTTGTTACCACTCTCTAGAAGCCAAGAATGCTGCTTGGGTGTCACTGTGACCCTTCTTCCTTGAGACAGTTTTTGCTTACCTGGCTGATGAGACACCACTTTTATTTCTTATTTTTTAATTTTATTTTATGTGCTTTTGTGTTTGCCTGCATGTATGTGAGTATGAGGGTATTGGATCTTGGAGTTACAGACAGTTGTGAGCTGTTATGTGGGTGCTTGGAATTGAACCTGGGTCCTCTGGAAGAACAGTCAGTGCTCTTAACCACTGAGCCATCTCTCAAGCCTTAGAGCACCTGTGGTATCATGCTGCTGAGTGTGACAACCTTTTCCATGAATTGTAACTAGCTGGAAGAAATGAAGATGTTCTAAAGAGGCACTTGTGTCTCTCAATCTGACTATCAGACTGTTGAAACATGGACCCCAAAGAAATGGGAATTTCCCCAGGAATCTCATGCTGGAAGAAGGAAAGGGTATCAGCCAGATGGGGAACTTGTCTCCAGGAAAGAGATTTCACACAGTTCTAACAACTTACAGGGTGAGACTGAAGCCCAGACAAGGATGGGTCAGTGGTGGACAAGACCACAGCTTGTCTCAGACTGCTGAAATATGAACTCACTTAGCCCTCTATTTAAACCTCAGAACCCTGGAAAATGAACTTGGGGGGTTTACTGAATCTTTTTTTTGTGTGTGTCCTTTTTCACATTGTGGCCACATTGACTAAATCTCCTTTTTTGACCTTCTCCTGTTAATTTGGCTTTTTTAGTTGGCTTTTTGAGGATGGATGACTGTACTTGGTTTGAGACACAGACTGTGACACTCATTTTAAATAACACCTAGTGCTCAGTTCTTTGAGTATTTTTAATTATGTTCATTTTCATCATTTTCTATCTCTTCTGGTTCTGTGGCTCTGCAAATTGTCTACGTATTGCCAAACCCCACATTTATATCTTCAGCAGTTTTCTCCCTGAGCCACAGCCTCGTGGGTCTATCTGCCCCCTCAGGATTTCAGATTGCATGCTTAATAAGCAGCCCAGCCCTTGCCTGTCCTGATGTGAACTCTGAGTCTTCCCTGCTCCCACATCTTCTTCTGACAGTCTTTCACATCTCAACTGGGTAATTCCAGACCTCCAAGCTATTCAAGCAGAATCCCCTGGAGTCACTTCTGACACTGTGATGCAACCAGTCCATTAGCTGACCCTCTGACCTCCTCATGCTCTACTCCAAACCCACTCACTTCCTACTCCCATCTCCCTTATCACCCTGGAGCCACCCTTCAGCTCTTCCCTGGATTCTCGAGGCTTCCCAGCTCCCTTGAAGCTATTGACCCAGTTTTCTTCAGCCTGCTCTCAACAAAGCCTCTAAAGCCATCCTCCTTCTCCAAGCCTTCCCCCGGTTTCATCTTTCATTAAAATAACGGCAAGCATCCTAAAGGCATGTGGGGGTCTCTCGGGATGTTCTGCTGCATTGCAAATCTAGTATATCTTCCTTCCTTGTACTTGGATCCATTTGGATCCAGTCCTCACTATTGGTCAAACACGCAAAATATCCATGGTTCTTGCTCTTCTTCCTGACAGGAACATTCTCCTCTCTGCTATCCATTCAGCTGTGGCAGGTCTTGAATCAAATGTCTTGCTAGTAATGGCTCTTAACCTTCTGTAATGTGGGATTTATCTTGATGTTATATGCCCCCTTCCACCTTGTTTATTTCTATAAAACTTTTCACTTTACAGCATCTAATACACTAAAGTCATTTCTCTAATTTATGTTCCTCTCCCTCATGAGAGCCTAATAGAGTTGAGGCTGCTTTCTTTGGTTTCTATTCTTTCCTGGGCATCCAAAACAGCGCTTAAAACACACCATGAAGATATCCATGGAAATCATAAAATTATTAAATAAGTGAAGAAATAAATATACCCATACCTTGCCGTATTCTGAAGTAGATAACTAGCATGGGAAACATTTAGTGACATGAAAAGTGACACTCAGAGAAATAGGACAAAGTTAAAATGAGGAAAGGGACAGTGAAGATGAATGGGAAGGACAAAAGTAATCTAAAATAATTCTCTTGTCTGGCCTCCCCAGCTGATTTAGGAAAGGGGGAATTGTTTTGGACAGTTTATGCTATATGATTTTTCAGCACAAGCATTTTATTTTCTCATTCATTTTCCAGCTCCAGGCTGTCCACTTTCTTTACGTTTGTAAATAACAATGGTCCAGGCCTTAGTCGGCTGCTGTCAGCCGTGCTGACCTCTGTTCCACTCTTTTGTGGCTGTTTAGTCTGCCCTGCCATGCTCAGAAGACATTCAGATTTAAGTCTCTGTTAAACAAATCAAAAACAATCCACCAGTCTCACTCAGAAGAGACTTCATTTTGTTCCCTGGGAATAAATGAAAGAAGCATTTAGATATTAGCAGAGACATAATTCATTTTTAACTTTTACATATAGTTTTTCTTTAGTTGAGTCAGGCTAGGAATATTTTTAAATGCTTTTCCTCACTACACTGAATGGTAGTTGGGGATCTAACACAATGGGTGAGGGAGTCTCCTGTGCCATTTCATTTCATCACAAACACAAGGCTGTTCTTCTGCTAGATATATTACATGCAGATCTCTTCCCTCATCCACACTGATACAGTCACTGAAAATTCTGTAGTTTCCTACCTGTCACTTTGTGACATAAGCAGGCAGGAATAGTCAATCAATAGTCATCTCTTAACTGGAGTTTGCTTTCTCAAGGAGCTAATGATCCAGCAGATATACCAGAGTGACATCTGTGCTGTGTGCATGTCCATAGAGCAGAGCTGCTGATCATAGGGATCATAGTGAGGCCCACATACATGTGGCCATGGAACAGGCCACCTTTGACTCTGTGGAGACAGCACTTAGCTTCTTTCTGCTGAGTATCAAGTTGGGCACAGATTCATCATCCTGTTGAGAAAACAATTGAACAGGAAACAGCAAGTTGAATGTTTCTTTGTGCTAATATGGTGTGCTGGTTAGTTTGAATTGTCAATTTGACATAACCTAGAATTACCTGACAATCTAAATGAGGGACTGCCTAGCTCAAGTTGACCTGTGGTCATTTCTTTGAGCAAGTGTCTCAATTACATTAATTGGTGTTGGAGAATGCAGCCCATGTGGTTAGAACTATTCCCTGCATTTGAGTCCTGGACTGTACAAGAGTAGAGAAAGTGAATAAAGTACTAAGCATGCACTAATTTATTTCTCTCTGCTTTTGACTGTGGATATGAAGTGACTGGCAGCTTCAAGTTCTTGCCTAGACTTCCTCATTATGATGGACTGTAACTTGGAATTGTGAGCTAAAACAAACACTTCCTTCCATAAGTGAATTTTATTCAGGCTTTTTTTTTAATTACAGCAATGGAAAAGAACACACAGATATCAAAAAATGTCTTTGCTCATCTAAAGTTAGTGATAACCATGCATACCAACTACCTTCAACTGGCACCATTCATACTCAATGCAGTCTGTTAGGCAAATTGAAACAAGGTTTAGCAGAGTTAAGGACAGAAAGAAATTAAATGCCTCAAGGGGATAGAGAGAAACAAAACATTCTGTAGTGTTTCAAAATGTTTCGGTTACAGAGAAGATGCTGATGCTTATGAGGACTCACCTGATGGACTGACCTCCTGATGGTCACTACATAGCTTCTTGAATTGCATTCCAATATTGTGGAAGTAAGGACTGTGGTTTGGAAAACTCTGAGGAGTTTGCAGGACAAGGGGCTCTGTTTAGTGCTTGGTTTCTCATGATTGAGTGTTCTTCTAGTCATCTTGAAATAGTATCTGTCTGCATGACTGGATGGAGGCATCCTTGAAACAATGACCCACCACTGATAGCAGAGTG
Organism: Peromyscus leucopus; assembly: GCF_004664715.2. NCBI lineage: Eukaryota > Metazoa > Chordata > Mammalia > Rodentia > Cricetidae > Peromyscus > Peromyscus leucopus. The sequence goes on from NC_051067.1 coordinate 50,531,089, forward strand.
AGTCTTTATCCTTTCAGTGACTGTAACTCTTTGTGCTATGAATTCCAGGACATGATCTTTGCTCTCAGATCCCTTCCCATCTCTTGTTTACACTGCATCTCAGAAAAGAATTTCTCTCATCTATGGTCCTTTATCCTCTGGCTTGTGGGGAGTTTCAGTCATGGGAAATAGGACTGGTAGAAAGAAGTCCAGGGATGGATTATCACTCCTGCTCTTCCTATCCCCAGCTTTTTTGTTATCTCCTCAGAGTACCAGCTCACATTGGATAGGATCCTCCTTGCCGTCACTCTAAAACTTCCTATGTCATGACTCCACAGAAGAACAAGATGGAGAAGAATCAGATGGATGTCCTTGGCATTTTCCTGTCTCCCAAGGCTCCTATGCTCAGGTTAACATAACCTCTTTGCTCACTCTAGTCTTCATGTGGCAATAGCTTTGTACTATAACTAAACCCTGAGTCACCCTACTGTTTGTCTCTGCTCTGGCAGGTTCTCCATCATTTAGATAAACAATTTTTGGTATTAAAAAAACTTGTAAGTCTAATAACACCCCCATGTTGTGTCTGAGTACCAGTTGATTTACAGGCTGTCCATCAAGCTGTACCTCTTCCATCCTGTATCTTGGCTCATTTTGTTAGACTGCAGAGCACTAAACACACCATTGTTTTCTTAATCAAGAAATTGTATACTTGGTAAGCTGTAATCTTTGATTCTGTAGCTTTTCTTTCTTCTTCTATCTTCCTTTTTTTTAAAAAAAACTTCATGTATATTCTGTAAGATTCTTGTAAGAGACAAAATCTGAAAAGGAATACTGATCTGGAGCTACCTTGACCTGTATATAGAACAGAATTGCACATGTGGCATTAATCAGACTTGTCTCATTTCCCATAATGTTGATTCTTAAATTTTAATCAACCTTATTAGGGCTTCTCCCTAGAAGGACAATTCTTATGCTTTGCATACTGCCATTCTGTTTCATAAATATAATCCATGGCAGGTGGATTCCATCAATTCCAAGCTGACCCTCCCATGTGTACCCAGTGACTCCTTTGTGACATCAGCTTGGGCTACCTTGCTCTCCTTATTCAGGTTGATATCTGGTCTGTGTCCTGAATCCCTCTAACATCCTTTTACATTTACTTAGTGTGTGTGTGTGTGTGTGTGCCAGAGCACTCATGTGGGGGCTGAAAGGTTAGAGGACAACCTGCAGGAATCAATTTTCTCCTCCCTCTATATGGATTCAAGGGTCTGAACTCAGGTTAACAGACATGGCAGCAAGTGGCTTTACCCACTCAGCCATTATGCTTGCCCCTATTCTCCCAGCTTTTGCACACTACACCCATGTCTTCTTAAACTTTCCACCTTTTATTTTTGAGTCTTTCCTCCAGTGTAAGAAAATTTGGAATCATTTCGTCTTTAAAACTTATTTCTTAATTCCTATCTCTTTTCTCTTTGTTCTCTGATTACTGTTTTTACTCCATTGGTATGCAAAAAGACTCATTTATTTACTTATTCTTAACAATTTTTATTTATTCATTCCTAACTCCTCAGGCATCTCTCCTTCCCTCCTGTGCACTCTTAGCTTTATGTTCAGAGTTACACCATTGGGTTAAGCCTACACTTTACTTGTTTGTTTGGTTTGAGCCATAAGATTTCAATGTGGAACTCTGAGAATTCTGGACCTCAACAGAGAAATGGGCCACTGTGGTTGGCTTTGAGATTTATAGTCAGGCTCCACATGCTTTCCCTTCTTCCTGTGTAGTGCAGATGTGAGGCAGTGAGGAGTCTCAACTACACACATTTCCACCACCAGGGAGCTCCATGCTGCCATGCTTTCTAGGCCACAGTAGACCAAATCCCTCAAACTTTAAGCTAAAATAAAGCTTTCCTCATTCAAATTGCTTCTTCTCAAGCACTGGTTCAGCAATGAAAAAAAAAAAAAGCAACAAATCCATCAGTGAATAGATCTAGGAAAACACAAGTAGCTATGTGCAGATATAAAAAGTATTGAGATGCTACAGAGATGTTTCCTCTGGTGAGGTGAAATTGTATCACAGCTGAGTAGAGATATACCAAGGGCAATTTGACCCCAGGTGTTGTAACTAAAATGCTATCATGTGGATTTTGTGCTTTTAGTGAGGCATGCATTAACAGCATCATTGGGAAGAATCCTGTTTAAGAAATCACAGAGATGACAGTTTCTCAGATGGATTCCTACATAGATTTGTACTAGGATTCACTGATGGAAATTGGAGAAATGTTCAGTTAGTGAAGGGCCTGCTGTTCATACCTGAGGAACTGAGATTGGATTCTAAGCACACAGGTAAAACAAAGGCTAGCAGAGTCCCTCACATCTATAACCCTAGCACAGAAAGGCAGACCAGAACGTCGTGATATTGTGTTCCCCAATATATTGTGCACCCTAGTAAAGTTATCTGGGGGTCAGAGAACAGAACAGCCACTAGACAGACATAGAGGCCAGAAAATGGTGGCACACACACTTTTAATCCTATCACTTGGGAGGCAGAGATCCATCCAGATCTCTATGAGTTCAGAGCCACAGCGGAAACAGCCAGGCATGGTGATTCACACCTTTAATCCCAGGAAGTGATGACAGGAAGCAGAAAGGTATATGAGGCATGATGAACAAGAATGAGAGGCCTTTTGAAGGTTTTAGCTTTTAGAAGCAGTTCAGCTGAGATCCAGTTAGATGAAGATTCAGAAGTTTTCAGTCTGAGGAAACAGAATCGGCTGAGAAGTCGGTGAGGTGAGGTTAGCTGTAGCTTGTTCTGTTTCTCTGATTTTTCAGCCTTCACCCCAATACCTGGCTCCAGGTTTGTTTTTATTAATAAGACATTTTAAGATTCGTGCTACACAGGAAGATCTCCAGAGTGTCCTGGCCAACCAGTCTAGGCAGTTGGTAATTGCCGGGTTCAGTGAGTGACCCTGTCTTGAAAGATAAGGTGGAGAACAATTGAGACCAGCAATATTGACTTCTGACTTCCACATACAGGCAGATGCATGTGAAAATCTAAACATACATACATACACACACACACACACACACACACACACACACACCAAACAATGCAAAAATGTAGTCAAATACTTTAGCAGCTTGTATAGGCAGGAATAATGGCCTCTGTCATGCCGGAATATAAAATTGGCAAGTAGCAGCGACAAAGAAACACTGGCCTGGGGCAAGGTGGAATGTTGAAAAAGCTCTGATCTGGGCCTTGAACATTCTCTGAGGTTCAGGAAAACTTAAGGTGCCTACAGCCAAGTGATAAATACTCCTAAACAAATGAAAGATTAAACAAGACCATTGTTCTGGACCGCTAATGGGAAAAGAAAAGGAATCTAAAGTTTGAGAGCCTAATGCTAGAAACTACAAAGTAAATACAACTCTTTCCCACCAATCTCATTGAAATATAAAATTACAACAAAAAAACTCTCTGAAAAAGTAAGAAACCATCCTTTCCTTTATAAACAACTTCATTACCTTTCACAAATGATAAGTCTATAACTAATCCAATTTGCAAAGAGAGAAACCTAGTTTCAAAAGATAATTGAATTTGTGCTATTACAGCCACAGCACTAGTCTTGTTTTTCTTAAAGGTGTGATTAGCAGTAGGGAAATGAGGAGACAAAATTGAATTTTTGCTCAGGGAATATATAAAAAGTTGAGTCATAAAACTGTAGTGTTCTGTCCAGCTTCACACTGCCGAAGAGTCTCTAGAAAGTCAGGATGAGTTCTTTTAGATGGATATTATATCTGGGGAAAATAGATAGAAATATAATATTGTGATTGCTGGAAAACTTAGCACTTTTCTTTTTTTCTTTTTTTTCTTTTTTTTTTTTTTTGGTACTGGGGTTTTAACCTAGGGTTTTGCATTGCTAGGAAAGCACTATAGCACAGATCCAACCCCCAGTCCGTCTTTTACTTTTAGACACGAGTTTTCATGAAGTTGCCCAGGCTGGCCTTTGACTTTCTCTACAGCCCAGCCAGGCCTTCACTTCGTGATCCTTCTGCTTCAGTCTCTTCAGGATCCTTCTGGTAATATAGTCTGTCACCCCCAGACCCAGCTCAAAAAGCTCAGTTTTCAAACCTAAAACAAACCTATTAAATAAATTACATTTATATTGATACAGAAATGCTGTTTTCATAGCATCCTTTAATTTACCAACTCCAGACATATATAAAGTGAAGATGTATCTGAAAATAAAAGTGGCTCATTTCAAATTGTCCAGATGTGTTTTAAAAGGAAGACTGCGTTATTATATAGTGGATCTTTTCTCACAAGAGAGCATACTATAGCTATTTCAAGATGCTACCATATTACATTAATTATTTTATTTTTCATACATATGATTTCCAATATCTGTTACTGACAATGGAGTTCACAAAATACATAGTTGAACCTATAAATGTTTGTAATATATTAAGTACATATAATGAAAATTGGTACCAGAGGGGCTGGAAAGATGACTCAGCGGTTAAGACCACCACCCAGGTTCAGTTTCCAATACCCAGCACAGTGGCTCCCAACCAATCATAACTCTAGTTCCAAGGGATTCAATGCCATGCAAGAATGAGGAATGTGTGTGGGTTGCAAACATACATGTAGGCAAAACCCTTATATACATAAAACAAAAATAAATCTATTTTGTAGTATGCTGCGACTTCTGAGTAAATATATTCATTCAACGAATGATACTCAAAGAATAATACAGTAAAATATGGACATTTTAGTCTTTAGAAGTATATGTAAAAGGGGACCTGCTGTACTCTGAAGATCTCACTAGAAGACTACCACAGCACATAATTTTTTCTCAGGTCCCTTAGAGCATCTTTCTGTGGAGCAGCTGTCCTCATTCCCAGCTTCCTTCCTCAGTGTCACAGTTTGTGTTAATGTATCACATCACACCATCACTTTACAAAACAGTCTTCCCCTCAAGTGCAGAGCCTGAGATCCCATGCTTCTCTCAAGCTGGTGGAGAACATCTTGGAGAGCATGGCCCTTCCCAGTAGCCCTTCCTTAGTTCCCATCCACAACATACACTCGTATGAAGAGATTTAAAAACAATGATCCTGGGGCCAGCTAAGGAGGTGTCTCAGCTAGTAAAAATGCCTGCTCTCAAAGCTGACAATCTGAGCTCTACAAGTTGACCTGCACACTTGTGCTGTAGTATGTGCTTAGATGTGTGCATACAGATGGGCATGTGAGCCCATGTGTGAAAATGTGTGTGTGCGCGCGCGCACGCGCGCGCGCGCTCACACACACACACACACACACACATACACACACACGAGTAATCTAAATGAAGTTTAAAAATAAAAAGAATGCTGTGGTATTCAGGAGACCCCTGTGGTAGAAGAAGTAGTGGTCTCGACACAAGCAGAACTATCAAACCCCAGCATTCCTGTCTCCTGCCACAAACTCACCCATTTGTTTCAGGACACACATTCTGTACATGTGACAACATATAGACTCCCTTGTCCTTGAAAATAGCTGCAGACTGGGTAGCAACACTATATAACCACATCGGGAGCTTCTGGAAATTTTCGTTTAAAGAAACATGAGCCAGCTCAGGTGTGCTTTTGTTATTTATATCATCTGCCCCAAACTCAGAGTAACACCAGAAGTGAGTGTGGAGTAACAAGCAGAAGGTCACAAGTCATCTGAGGATAAACCCTCAGGTGTCACAGCAGACCAGGGCAGTCTCTCTCTGGACTACTTGCTGTACAGAACCAAACAAAATACAAACCAACCAACCATGTTGTCTTGTTGGTGGGCATACATATGCACCTGTGCACAGAGGCCAGCCATGCACTTCAGGTGTCTTCCTTATGAGCCCTCCACTTTATCTTTTGAGACCAGGTTTTCACTGAACCAGCTGCTCATTCATGGTGTGTGAATTAAAGGGATCTGTCTGTCTCTGCCCACCCCATCCAACATCTACCCCCATCAAAGTGATAGGAGTATAGATGCACATAACTGTGCCAAGCTTTTTGCAAGGGTATCTGGGAACAAGTTCCAAGTCCACATGCTCCAAAGTAGGCACTTTCCCAACTGAGCCATCTTCCCAGCACCAAAATTATTTTTTCACAGATGACTTTTAGTTACTTTTTGTTTTTGGTAGCTGAATTCAGTCATTACTGTGGGGATTTCAGTTAATCCTATCTAATTTTGCACAGTTATAAGTGCTCATTTTAATCAAACCTAGTAAGTATGAACATTTTGGCTTATAATAGGATGGAAATGCTAGAGTTTTCTCACTATTATAAGGCTATATACATATATATATGTATATATATACTGATATATATATATATACTGATCATATATATAGATAGATCATTATACATTCCTCAATGCTATAAACAGAAGCATTAAGGGAAATTAGGTGAAACTGGAAAACTTATCTTTTACTATCAGCTATTTATTGCTTTATATTTTATTGGCTAGTAAATTATATATTGTATAGATTTTTTTTACCGTACATTATCCTAAAAGAATAAAGTATGAAACATTTGAACAGCCAAAGTAAACACAATTTAAATAAAGGTGCTTTAACAATAGACTACTGTAACTTAAAACACTGAGACCCAGCAACTTATCAGACACCACTTGAATGTAGAATGTAGGGAGAAAACATTGTTGAAGAGCAGTATATGGCTTTCTATAAATATAGTGTTTTATAGAATGCATAAAACAAAATTTTCAGTTCTGTGCTCCTTATGCTCAAAATAGAGTCTAGGTAGCAGATAGACAATATAGTTTGATGGGTAGATAAAATATAGTTGGAAGGAGAGGTTAATGAAAGATGATAGGAAAAAGATAGATGGGTAGATAAATAAATGAGTGATAGATGAGATGATAAAAAGTATATGATAGGTAGATACATAGATACATAGAAGACATTTTGCTAAATGATAGATAATAGAAGATAAATTGATAAATTGGTGACAGATAAATTGAAAGATGATAGAAATAAGATGGTTTTACAGTTAAATGACGGATTTATTGGTATATATTAAATAGTGATGGAAAGATAATTTGATAGGTGATAAAAGATAGACAGGTAATAGGTAATATATGGTAGATAGATAAGAGAAAGAAGATAGATGGGTAGAGAGAGAGAAAGAATGCTTTCATTTTGGCACATAGCCTTCATGTCACTGAGTAAAGTATTCCCAGCATCATTTTCTAGCTCACATCTGACATTCCAAACTTCCCCCAGTTCTATAATTAGATCAATGAGTAACTATGTAAGATACAGATATGAGATCCATTCTCCGTCATCCCAGTCCTCCAAGACCAGGAAGGTTTTAAATACACTATGTCCCCACTTTGTGTACCATTACAAAAAAGAAAATGTATAATAAATTTATTGTTTGAGGACATGCAATAACAAGGCCATCCTTACCTTTCAGTCATAGAGAATTGTAACTGTTTCATTTACTCTGAGGAGCCTGTGTGCATGCGGTTCAGTCACTAATGCCACAGAAGTGCTTGGAAAATATGTTGCTGACTGATGATCAGAATGTCATGTGGAATTCTCTGTTCTCCCTAATACCTTAGGACAGGGCACTTCTCATTTATTTGGGTCATACATTCTTTTCATTATATTCACTCTGCATATTAACTGAATAGCAGAAACCTGATAAAAAACAAAGCATATAAAGAAAAGTAAGTTAAAAACTTGGAACCTCAGTAAAAGCAACTGGAGACTGTTCTTCATGGCCTCTTAGCCATCTGCAGGATTTAGTGTGAGACACAGAGTAGGAAAATGTAGATTTCATGTCAAAAACTGTTGCTTTTTATATGATTGCTTCAGAAAAGTTTATAAACACTCCCAGAACATACATTAAAAAGTCTGCCATTTGCAACACCAGAGCTACAATCAAGAGTTCTACGCTAGTGAGAGAGACCCTGTCTTTCAAAAAAAAAAAAAAAAAAAAAAAAAAAAAAAAAGAAAAGAAAAAAGAAAAAGAAAGGAAGAAAAGAAAGGAAGAAAGAAATTAAGTCAAATAGGGTGGTAGTTTGAATGTAATTGGTTCCCATAAGCACATAGGGAGTGCACTATTAGGAGGTGTGGCTTTGTTAGAGCAGGTATGGCCTTGCTGGAGGAAGTGTGTCACTGTGAAGGCAGGCTTTCAGGTCTCATATATGCCCAAGGCCCACCCATGTTCTCAGACCACTTCCTGTCACCTGCAGATTATGATGTAGCTTCTTCTCTACTATCAACTCCTTCTCTAGCACCATGTCTGCCTACATGCTCCGATATCCTGCCATGATGATAATGGACTAAACCTCTGAAACTGTAAGACACCCAATTAAAATGTTTTCCTTTGTAAGAGTTGCTGTGGTAATGGTATCTCTTCACAGCAACAGAAATTCTAACTAAGACAGATGGTAAAATGAGGAATGTCATGCAAAGTTGACCTCTGGCCTCCATATTTACATTCACATATTTACACACAAATAAAATAATTAGTGTAAAAAATAGACTTCTTTCAATCCAGAACTACTGTGAATGAATATTGAATTCCTATCTCAGTTGACAAAGCTATGAAAAATTAATATCACCAAGCATGGTTAAATTGGAAACAAATACACATAAATAAAACACATATATTCCGGTAACCAAACCACAAATTGATTTTAGGTTTTGTTCACCATAAATCAAACAAAACAGGTGAAACTATAATGACCCCTATTAAATCTGTATACGTGTGCTTGAATCTTAGGTAATAAGATATTGACTGAATTTATATAGTTGCTAAGTAACAAAAGAAAGACAATCCCAACTCACCTTAAAGGTTCTCAACATTGGATGAATGCCAGTAGTTTTAAAATAAAAAGTGTTTAAGGATGTAGGGTACTTACCTTCTGGTTTCTTTTTCTTAGGATGTATTTTTGTTTTTATTTGTGTGTCTCTGTGTAGGTATGCCCACATGTGAACACAGTACCCAAGGAGTCCAGGGAGGGCATGGGACCCCTGAAGCTGAGGATATACACGGCTGTGAGCTGCCTGACATGGGGGCAGAAACTAAATTTGGGTCCTCTGTAAGAATAGCAAACACTCCTAACCATTAAACCATCTCTCTAGCTTTTAGCTTTTGGATTGTATTATGATTTGAAAATTAACTTTTCTCCTTTTCTGGTCCTTCTTGCTCAATATAGGACTTTTTTATATTAATCTCTTTCTCTTACATGAAAACACACAAATGTATACACACACATACATACATATATATATATACATTGAATGTGTTTTAGCTTATGAAAATTTTGTCTTATCTTTGAGAACAACTGGTAAAATCACATAATCACTTTTATGGAAAAAATTGTCTTACCAATTACATGAATGATTATTATAGCATTCATATATATTTTTAAATATTAAATTTTATTTTAAAAGTATTTTTTCCTGTGTTGACAAGATGGCTCAGTGGGCAAAAGCGCTTGCCCTGTAATTCTGATGACCCGAGTTCAATCTATGGAACTCACATGGCAAAAAGAAAGAACTGACTTCTGCCTCAGTTGTCCTCTGACCTCGGCATGTGACCTGTGGCATGTACTTATGTGCACACACCCACGCTAGTAATAAAAATGAAGAAACCCTCTCTGCATTCATTGTGAATACTTTTTCTCATTTTTGTTACATGCAGAATCTTAGGACTTAAAACATTTGTGCCACAAAACTCAGCTACATCGTTAACTTCAGAAACATTCCAACACCATACTTAGAACAAGGCCTCTTTGATTCAACACTCTCTTCACTAAATTCCTTACCTGTTTAGGGACTTATATTTATATTGTCTCTTTAAAAGCCATAAATCTCACAAAGACATGTTTCATATCAGGAAAAAAAAATTGTGTGGAAAAGCCACCACTTGAGGAAAGATTAGAATATGTACACTCTCACACTGACCCAAACTTACTCTGACCTAGGGACAGTGTTGCATCTACTGGTGAATCAATAGCACAAATACCTTTGGCACTCTGTGGGCCCTGCAGACCTTGGTCAAACAGATGAACAATTAACATATTTACAGTAGGGAACAAAGAACTCTGCATGAGGGGAGTGCAGCTGCTTTTAACACCTTTGTTTGGTTTTTTACAAAATGCTATGTCAAATAAGACTCCATCCTGGAGAAAATGCACCTGAACATTTGGTTTTTATTTCCTTGTGTTTTCAATCTTTGGTTTTATATGAGGTTAGGGTTTTTTGTTTGTTTGTTAATGCATTAGGACTTTTCATGGAGGGAAAAAGTATATTTGTTTCCCAGGAACACGTTTTTACTCTATAATGAAACAGAAAGGACTGAAAGGCTGTTTTGCATTCAAGTGTCAGGTGAGTGCCTTGCTCTGCTGAACATGTCTCTCCTTGCCTTCACCTGGGAACTTAGGACACGACTGCTATCTGAAGTCCAGAGTTGAAGTTTACTCTTGCTCTGATTGTCTTGACTTAACCTGCATATTTGAGGGGTAGTTAATTCAGACACAAAGAGCAAGATTTTTTCTTGGTGCCCAGATTCCTCCTCCAGAATGGCAAGTGATGCCCTTTTATGAAATAGCTTAACTCTTTTCTGCCCCTAGTGAACTGTAGGAAACAAAACACAGTGCACTTAATCCAAATACATATTGAGCATCTCTGCCTCACTTGCCCACTGAATAGGGGCTCAACAATCCATAACAACATCCCAATCTTCAAATTTGTGGTCAGTACCTCTTCCTTCCTCAGTCTTCTGCATAGATTTATCCTTTCCTTGATAGCATTCTGTAAAACTTCTCTGCCCTGTCCATCATTCTTTCTCCTGAGGTCCACTAGGTAACAGCATTCCCTGGGTTCTATATCCCTTATATCTTCTTAGATCTTCCCTCCCTAAAGGACATTCCTTCTAAAAAATGCCAACTGCCTCCTTTGTGCAGATAACTCTGGGGCCTTGATCAAGCCTGGTCTGACTACTCCTGGTGTTCCAAGACCACCCACAAGACCAGCCCACAAGTCCTTGTCCCTGATGTCCTAGCCAGTGCACAGATTCAAGTTTATCACTGTTCCTACAATGGCCTTTTATTATCTGTTCCCCACATTCTTCCACAACACAGGAGAAAACTGGATCTCCGATATTTTCCTAAGCAGGATATATTCCTTATCTGACACTTTCTCCATTATGCTCTTGCAGAATTTCATGATTTCTTAAAACATAATTTAATTTTCACATTTTAGCTGAGAATTAGCTTGTAATTTTGTAGTTTTTCATTTTTAACATTTCCAAGCCTTTTTCTTTTTTAATTATGAGTGTATTTTAGTGACACAATTGAAATTTTTTACATCTATTTTGTCTGTGTGTAAGTGCGGCCAGGCCAGGGTGCACATGTGGAGGTAGGAAAGCATCTTGTCTGTGTCAATTGTTTCTTCCCACCATGTGGGTTCCAGGATAGAACTCGGCTCATCAAGCTTGGCTGCAAAAGACTTTATGCAGAGAAACATCTCACCAGACACTAATGTAAGATTTCTATGAGTGATAAACCCAAGACCCTTCATTTGATTCTTGTAAGGTGTTTTGTGGGTGATCATCCAAATAATATATACCTGCTATAATACAGGGCCGGGCACCCTCTATGCCCAGAGTCAACAGATGCCTCCTCTGAGGAGAGGAACTGAGTAAGATACAGAACTGTTTCAAAGTGAGAAATCTAATGTTAAACAGTAGTGAACCTGCTTCTCTAACAACCCACCAAGGAGAGGAGAATAACTTAGTTATTTAAAGCCAAGAGCTTTTTCCTTCTTGCTTTAACAATAGCTAAATTATTGTGAAGCTACACAGTTTTATGATGTGTAACTGCTTTTATAAAAATCCAGGCAGAAATTTCCTAAAACTATGCTTCTCTTATGTAATACTTGGTTATAACCAATACAGTGCTGTTTAAGACAATTTGATGAATATATGGGTTTGCTGTTAGTTTTGAAGATAGACAGGTGGAGATTGCTCAGAGGATAAAGACTTCTGCTGCAGAAACCTGAAGGCTTGACTTAAAACCCAAGAGCCAAATGCAGTGGTGAACATCTGTAATTCCAGTGCTCCTATGGCAAGAAGAGAGAAAAAAACAGCAAAGTCAGCACATAAGCCAGTTCTCCGAGAAAGCAGTAAGGCAGAAACAAGAGAAGGCATGCTGTTTCAACAAGATGGAAGAAGGGAACAACTCCAGGAAGTGGTCCTTTGACCTTCACATGTACAGCTTAGCATATGGATGCCTGCACTCACATATATGCAGGCAGGATGACAGACACACACAAACACATACAATAATAATAATAATAATAATAATAATAATAATAATAATAATAATAAATTTCAAAAATTAGGAGTGTTAAAATGTTGAAAGTATTTATATGGCAATAATTTTCATCAATTTCTATAGATATCTAAAAGTTTATTTCATATAGTCTATTAATCCTCAATTCTTACAACTTAGTGCATGATGCATTGCTAATCAGAGTTCTTCTTTATGAGTCATACATTTATTTTGATATTTCAAGTGTCCTAATTTTTTATAGCTGAGCTTTTTTAAAAAAAAAAAAAGTCATCACAGCAATGTATTTTCGTTTTTTTTTTTTTTCCTCTCTCTCAAAAACAGCGGTCAACTTATGTCTTGGTTGAAGAAGAATTAAGAACTGATGACTTGTTACCAGTATCTCTTGGCTTACAGTAAAGGGAAACCAGCACAAGATTAAGAGTAACTCACAGGGTTAGATATCAAGAGACCTCATACTTGGCAAAGGAACTAACAACTGCTGAAGGAGGGAGAAATAGCCTTGCCCAGAAAGACTTTCCCTGATTGGATATCCAATACCAAGAGGTCAGCCCTGAAATCATATACATACAAGCAACACTAAACATGCATAGCAGGTTGTGCTTAGACATTTATGCGATTATAAGTAACAAAAATATTTAAAGAAAAAGAAACCATGGTGTTGGGGAGTCAAGGAGAAATCATAGCACTTAAAAGATGAGAATTAAAAGCAAGCTCCCAGCTCTAGAGGGCGCTCAAGAGTCTCCACCCACGTTCACATTCCTTCCCTCTCTAAGCAAAACAGTCACTGATTCAAACCAAAACCAAAGGTGTTCTGTGTGAGCACCTCTGAGGAGAGCCTATGGTGTGATAAATATCCAGCAGACAGGAATCCCCTCGAGGCACGGCTTATAGTATCTCTGCTTTGGGTACCATCCTGTCTAAAGCTTACTTCCTTTACAATTCTTTTTTCTTTTGGCTTGAAGTCATTTCTTCTTTGGTGGATAGAACTATCTCTGCTTGACATCATATGCACCACATCTTTTCAGAAGACAACATGGGGACTGTGGTGAGGGTCAGGGAACAAAATCTAAAGAGGAAACAGGTTAATCTCTAGTTCAAGCGGTAGACATACATGTGGGCTAGTTCACTCCAATGAAGTAAATACTAAGAAAATTGAAACATGAGGCCCCTACATACTAATGTAAGGTTAATTTTAATCTTCATTGTCTGTTCTGTCTAATTCAATCAAAAACCCAAGATGAGATCAGCTAACTGGGACAAATACTTGGTACCTTAGTATTCTAGGCTCTACTTGGGTGAAGTAGAGGATTCGGCAATTCTATCTCATGAACTCAGTTCTCTTACAGCTGCTCACCCAGGTGCTTGAAGGAGGGTTACAGTACCTACAACTTTGTTTTCCCTGGATTTTATAACTAATGAAGAGAGGCATCTTGGGTAAAGAGCTCACTCCTACTGCCTTGCAGTCTTTCTTAGGATCATATACACTGGGATATTATGTAGTGCTGACATTAGAATTTGGAGTTACTTTTACCCAAAGAGTTAACAGAAGACAATCAAGATTTTGGCTACTAAGCAGCCAGCAACCTCTTGACCATAGCCCTGTTTGTGAACCATTTACTGCACTTCACTCACCTATTAGGGCCATTGGTCCATGTGAGACTAGTGAGGAGCAGAAATTGTCCTTTTCTAGATATCTCCATGTTACTGGCCCCAAAGTACAGCACTCACTGTCTCCATAACATTCACACAAGAGAAGTGGTGTTGGCACTGTGCTTGTTCCTCTGGAGGAATTGCAAGAGCATTTCTCAACAAGAATAATGCATCACTTCAATCAGCATCCTGCCATGCCTCCTTGTTGATATTGTGTTCTCCATGGGTGTTATTAAACGATAACGAATGAAGGGGTTACATTTCCTCCCTGGTACCTCACCCTTGCCTTACCCTTTGGACCTTCATTTACCCTTCCACTTTCATTAGTGTCTGAACAGTAGAGTCACTTGGGTTATCACAGTCAGGATATACTGTGATTGTGATCCAATACATTTCAGAAAAGACAGAGTTAGAACACATAAGGTTCTCTGCTTACACCATTAAATCTCAATAGAAAATTTATTATGGCTAGAGAACAAATCAACTTTCACTTTCTGATGAATAACCTGTGTAAGATACATATCTGAATTCATCACCAACAATACACAGTAACAGTAATCACTAACAGAAACCATGCAGGAACACTTAGTTTTCCTAAACAACCCAGGACTACCTGTCAATGGAACAGAACTACCCCAGGTGGGACTGCACTCTTCTACATAAATTAATAATGAAGATAATCCCTCATAGACATGCTCTCAGGCCAATCCAATCTAGGCAATACTTTTGTTTAAGACTCCTTTTTCAGGTGATTTTAGGATATGTCAACTTGACAGTCAAAGATAACCAGAACAGAAACTTCAGTCAAATATATCTATAGATTTGTGGGCAAAAATCACATATAATTTTGATACAGTTTCTAAATGCTTATAACACTTTGTATATTAACAGTGTAGGTTTTTTTCTCTTTTTTTGGTAAATATAACAGCCCTATGAGTACACCAGTTAATGAAGAATACAGAGGGATACTTCCTAGCCCTGAATTGGAGAGTATAATGTCAGAACTCCCAAAATTCCATGAATTTATTGAGCACAAAATAAATATGAATTACTCTCTGCTACCCACAATACTCAAGTAGCTAGTATAATGCTCCATAAACTGTGTTTATAAGGGGGAAAAGTTTCATCTAGGAATACATTCAAGTTACCTACACACCAGATAAAGCCCGTCCACACCCTGGGTTTTAGCAGCCTGTTGGGTCAGTATTAACACAATCGTTCTAATGAGTCCTCCCAAAACAGAGCTAAGAGCAGCATGAAAGTAGCAGCCAGCAGTGGTCATTCTAGAGTCATTTCTTCCTTAGCCCACTATGCACCAACAACTGATTGGCTTCTTTTTGAGAAAGGCTTGAAGAAATTCAGGAACAGTTTCTACCATTTCCTTAATCTACATACAAGTTACATGACTACAAACTTCCAATAAAAATCTATATAATCTAAAAAGAAGCCAACAGGGCAGGATATGGGGAATTGCAAGCAAGTCCTAAGCCCTTTGCTCTTTAAACCAACTCATAACTGTTAAGGTTCCTTCTCTAGAAATATGAGTCACTAATGTTGATAGGATTGACATAAACATTAATATAATGAGTGAGATGATAAATGAATCCTTGCCTGGCATGCAGATAGTGCCATCATTAAGAATAGTAATCCAGGACTGAGAGGTATCTCAGAAGTTAAGGGCATTAGCTCCCCTTCTGAAGTACCAAGGTTCAATTCTGGCACCAACGTGGCAGTTTACAATCTTCTGTAACTACAGTTCCTACAGTTCCAGGGTATCCAGTGCACCCTTTTGACCTCTACAGGCCCCAAGTATGCATGTGATATACATACATACATGTTGGCAAAACATTCACATATACAAAATAAATCTTTAAACAGCAAGTAATATGAATCCAAAGAGTTGCCTACTCAAAACAAAATCTAAAGAACTATTGCATAGCTCCATATCTGAAGAAAGATTCCTCCCCACATATGCATATATGACTGCCATGCTCTGAATGTGTCCAGTATCTGACTGTGCATACACAGCTTGATCTTCTGGATGCTGCTATTGGAGAAATAGTGAAAGCTTCAGGAAGTAGAGCTTAGCAAGTGATCTTAGCTTAGTGGTCTTTAGGTAACTGGGGATATGACAATGGGCCTTGTCTGTTCTTCCTATCCAGCTCTGCTTCTTGGATTATGATGTAATCAGTTAGCTCTACTGTGTTCTCCCACCTTCATGTGCTCCTCATGGCAAAGACCAACACAACAGGGTCAGTGGATCCTAGACTGGAACCTCCCTTATTATGAGCCAAAATAGACCTTTTTTCTTTATAAGCTAATTGTTCAGATACTTTGCTATAGTGACAGAATGTTAACTAATATAGTAACTAAAATCTGTCTTAAAATCTTCCCAATAGTTCATGAAAAGAACAAGAATGAGATTTCATAGAATATGGTGGAAAGTAACCATGGAGAAAACAAAATCTGTGCTACCTGTATAGGCCTTGATTTCAAATGTTAAAGAGATGAGAGAAAGGAAGGAGGGAGTGTCATTGATTTTTTTTTCTTAACCTGAAACAAATATTTTCAATATGTGTATTTATTTATAAATGAATAACTTTTATTTATTTGGATCTCTCAAAACTGGAGATATTCCAGGCAGTGTACTTGGATTTTCATTAGACTAAATTTCTCATGTTCATGCTCTATGAGATCTCCATCATGTCACATGAGTTGTAGAGAATGAATGAAAGAACCTTAAATGGTCTATCTCCAATGTCTGATTCTCTATGACCTTGAGTACCAGTACTGTTCTTACTATAACAAAGAGCCCCAACAGTTTTCATGCCTGAGCAGTGAGTCACCTCCAAATTTCTAAATTTTCTCAGCTAAACTTTATAGAGATTTTCATGTTGGTACAATAAGAACAATCCAGGCTATAGCAAAGTAAATCTAGAGATCCAATTTATCTCACGCCACACCAGCTCTCTTCATTGCATCTGCAGGACCACTCCTCATTGCCTGACGTGAATGTGCATCCTAGAAGAAAGGAAACCTTCACCTTGGTACCAGAGTCCACCACAAATGATTGCCAATGAGCACTTGGTACCAGTGAGCCTCTAATGAGGGCCATACAGATGATCCATATAGGGAGCCCCAAAAAGAATGGATTAAAAATGCTCAAAGCCTAGTATGAAGTTTATGTTAAAATAATACCCATCCTTTATGGAGTTTGTGTCCTTACCTCCATAGAAATGTCTCCTAATTTTATGAATTTATTTTTAGCAAAACAGACCCTTACATTTTCATACAGATAGTTCTATCCTTGCACAGTGGACAATGGTCAATGCAAAGAAAATCAAAGCATTTCCCTCTGAACATTTCAACAACTATGAGTTCCCATGCTGTTTCCTAAATGAGATCCGTCATTCAGGCATGTGTCTGGAGACAGGAAATGAAGTAATGATGTGTGGCTGTGATGGATTGAGTGTCCCTTCTAAAGCACAGGTTGAAACTGAATCCTTGTTGTAGCAATGTTAAAAGGGGGACTTTAAGAGATTATGAGGTCATCAGGGAGTACACTCATGAATAAGTTAGAACCATTAACTGAGAGGAATGGGAATGGGTTTCTGATCAAAGAGTAGTGTGACCCAATTTTCTTCGTGTCACACCAGCATTCCTTGTCACTGCAGGCCACCCTCCACTATGTTGGGACCCAGCAGGAAGGCTCTTGTGACACACCTGCTCCATGTCCTCATGCTTCACTGTTTCCAAAGCTGTAAGAAACAGAGCTTTGCTCTTTATAAATGACCCAGTTGCTGAGTATTCTGCTCTCAAAAGAAAAAAAGTAAGATATTTTTGATATGTCAGATATACCATACTTGACTTCCTTTTCTATTGCATGTTATTTACTTGATGTCATTCAGTCATTTATTTCCCATGGCCACATCACTTCTGACTTGCAAACTTTTCATTGTCCTTGTTAGCTGAAAAGGTTGAGACTTTATTTTAAAATGATAAGGTATTTTAAATATGCCATTTGGACTTATAAATCTATACTGACATCTCCCTTGTTTTCATAAATCTTCCTCATTGCAGAGAATTCACCCCATAACTTGAATTAAGAGTCATTAAAAACATCATAAGACAAATAGTTGCCCTCTTTAAAACTGAACCTGGGGGTAAGAATAAACTGTTAGCCACGGGATGGAGTAGAGTTTCAATTGTGAATAATGTCTGAGCAGACAAGCTCATTTTCTTAAATTACTGCTCTTAGCTTCATAAGAGAAAACATATTCCCTTGACATGCAATTTAAGCATTACATCTTTGCCCATCAAAGACCATTTGTTTAATGCTTAGAATAAAGCAAGCAGGGAATTGCTTTCACTTTAAATAACTGTCCCACACAGTACTGACCTGATAACTCACTTACTGAAAGCCACAGGTCAGAGCTATTAACAATTAACTAAGGTAAGCCGGGTTTGTGACAAGCGATAAGAGTGACCTTGTTTAATAATCCAGTTCACAGATGAGCAATGAAGTCAAAGCAGCTGTATGCCTCCAATTAGTCCTCAATGTGCACACAGAAAATGAGAGGCTTCATCAACTTTATTCTAATATTTACAGAGAATCTTATTATTCGCTGGAAGTCTGTTTGTAAGGAAGTTTGTGTGCTTATATTCATAAAATGGCATCATTTGAAGTACTTCCTTCTAGGGAATGGGAGGATTCTTTGCTATTTCACACCATCACAGATTTCAAATCATAGCTACAAGATTTGGCCTTCAAATGATTTTTACATTCCCATAATCATTGTTTTGTATTCCACAGTAAGTATTCAGTTAATTATTTCCAACCGCCTATGACACCTGTTTTTTACTAACATTAAAGTAGAATGAAAATCATAAATGGTACAGAATTTTTGTAAGCTTAACTGTCCACACTGATGTTTTCTTTTCTAATTCCTCTTCTTCTTGGTCTGGGTTCAGTAAACATTCAAATATGAATCATTTAAATATTTTGACCTATAGTACAAAAATTTAACTGCCAAAAATAAACATAAATGGAAAAATGTATGTGTGGATTGAGAAATAGAGATATTAGTAGTTAATCTTCCACTGAAACATAAGCAACTAGAAAAGGACACTTAACTCAATATGGATTATCTATGAACCAGAAGATATTTGTATGGTGCTTATGAAGGACTCAAGGGCAGGTAGGTAGGTACACAAAAAACGTGTTAGTACCTAATAAGTCCTTGAAACACTGTAAGAATCAGTTTTCTCTGTTGTAAGATTCTCCAAAATACTTATGATGTATAGAGTACTTCTTTTGTCCTTCACATGGGTGAACTGAGTAAGGAGATTCCCATCTTTACTCCCTGGAGAGCTCTGTTCAGATGAGTTGTACCTACAACTCATCCCAGAAATAGTTCTGAGAATGATGAGTTGTAGATTTACATTTGAGAACAATCAATATTTTAGCAGTAATTAAGCTTGTAGGACTATATGAGAGAAATTGATCTTGGACACAATGAGGGGAGGAAGTGAATTTGTAAAGGAATGCCATATGACTGACAGGACAGGCAGAGTGTTATATTTAGACCATTGTGCACGACATTGACTCAGAATTTTTAAATTAGGAGACTAGAGATCACACAGTTCAACTACCTCCCTTCATAGCAAAGCAATTAAGCACTGAGGAATGAGATGGCTTATTTAAAACTTCCCCGCTTATTTCCTGTCGCTCATCAAAATGAGGAGAAAATACGTTTAGGACAAGAAACCTTGCCTTAAACAAAAGCAGCAATTTCTGGCCATGGGACATTAAAGAATGTTAAAAATAATTTCTTAATATAGACAATGAGGGAACTCTCTCGGGCCCCTTCCTTCCTGTGATTTTTCTTAATGAGGAAGGAACTTTCTGAGTTGACAAAGAGTCCTTGCTGGAAGCAGACATAAGAGCATGTTCCATGAAAAGGAGAAAACTAAGGAGGAAATGCTCAGTGGGTCAGAGGTTTAGGAATGCTTTCCATCTTTTGCTTGGGAATATTTTATGTAGAAAGGAGAGAATCGTTCATTTACTTTCTTTGACTCCTGAACAATCTTGGTCATCTTAAACAGCAGGGATGTTTCTCTGTGCAAGTGAAAAATTATAAACCTTTTTATATGAAAGGCAGCAAGGGCCAGACAGATGGCTCAGGGGTTAAGAGCACTGGCTGCACTTCCAGAGGACTCATGGTCAATTCCTAGCACCCATATGGTACCTCAAAATTGTCTGTAACTCTAGGTCCAAGGGATCCAATGTCATTTTCTGCCTTCTGCAGGCAATAGGCATACATTCAGTACACAGATATACATGCAAGCACAATGCTCAATAATCTTTAAGAAAGTAAAATTGTCCAACCTTATAATTCAAATACACCAGAAAATATCCACAATAGGTTATTTTAATAAATAAAGAGTGGATAGAATTCTTCTTTCTTGGCTCACAGTTAACAGTGTTTGCTCATATAAAACAGGTCAGTGCCCCTTTGATTACTGCACAACTGTACCTTTGGTCTGTTCTCATCTGCTACCTTATTAAATGTAAATATTATTTCAAATTATAAGGCAATGGACTAGGTGTCTCTACATATCTACTTCTTGGTTCAGGTGCCACAACGATAATTGAATAGAAACCCTTGTAAAGGGGGAAGAATCCAAATGTTTCCCTCCAGCTCTTATCAAAAGGCCAAAGTGAGATAATTTATGTGAGCTCTATTTGCAAACAATGACACTCTGTTAAATGGTATGGATTGTTATCATACTCATATGGATTACCAGCAGTGTTATAATTATTAACATAACATTATGCCAAATGTTGTGATTAATAGAAGAAGAATAAATAGCTGGAAAGGTGGCTCAATGGGATAAAGATTTATTGTGCAAGCATGAGGACCTAAGTTTATATCCCTAGGACTTAGGCACAAAGCTAGATATGGTGGTACATGCTAATAATCCCAGTGCTGGGAGGTAAAGACAGGGAGAATACTGGGGGCTCACTGGCCAGCCAGTCTGGCCAATCAATGAGCTCCAGATTCAGTGAGAAAGATCAGGTCTCAAAAAGTAAAGAGTGACTGAGGGAGATAGCTCAATGTCGATCTCTGACTTTCACAAGCTTGCTCTCTCTCTCTCTCTCTCTCTCTCTCTCTCTCTCTCTCGTGCATGTATGCATGACCATGTGCACACCACACACACACACACACACACACACACACACACACACACACACAGCAAAAGCAAAATTATAAAGAGTCAAAGCACTGAAAAAGCAATGAGACAACAATCCTTACCATAAAGTAATTATTCAAAATATTATCAAATCAAGCATAAAAATTCTTATGAAATTTCAAGAGAAATGCAGGTGGGGATGAGTACCAAGAAAAGACTGAGTTAGCACCTCTTGAAAGTAATGTGAGAAATGACTGCTAAATTAATTTTAAAGAAGGTGATAGACATGGAATCCTAGTTTGGCAGAGAATGCAGTATCAATAAGTTCATTGTGGCAATACCAGCATGCCTGCAGTCATGAGAAAAGGGTGATAAGTCTACTACTAAAGAGAATGAGGTGAACTTTAATCCAAAGGTGGATAATTACCTCGATTATATTCCCCAAGAAATGTTCCCACATGTCAGTCATCTGCATATGTCTCAACTTCATTACACAGATACCTGCTGTATCATTTATTCACCAAACACCCGAAAGAGGCTGCTCATGGGAGAAATTACTTATTTATGCTCTTAGATCCAGAGTCCAGTCTATCATGGCAGGGAAAGAATGAAACTGGAACAAAGTGGATCAGTTCCTAGTGACAGGAGCTTGTGGCACATCTTGCTCACACGGCAGAGGATAGAAAGGCAGAGAGAGGACTGGAAACTGTGCTAGGTACCAGTTCTCAAGGCCTGCCCCAGTGGCCAATGCTTCCCATCCTAAAGCCCCCACATCCTTTCAAAACATCATCACCATCTTGGGAACAAACATCAAACACACAGAGTGCAGGGGGTGTTTGACATTCCAAATCTAACACCTCATAAGTTCACCAGTCTGCTCTCTGCCTGGAATGCCAATTAGACACCAAACAATCTACTTTATATGTGTACACAATACTTGGTTTAATAAAACTTAGATCCATGTAAAGATAAACCCTTGCTTCCACACACAGAGCATGCTAGTACTCTAGTTCTCTCTCACTGCAGTAACTAGCACCATTGCACTCCTGTCCACTTGGTCTGCCATGCTTGAAATCATTCTTTGGTTCATGTCCAAAATCCAAATAATCACAAAGGCTAGAAACTCTCTCATTGAAATCATCCCTATGTCCACAGATTTTTTTTTTCATTTCTCCCCATCACCACCTCAGTTAAGGTCAAACCTATGCATACCATAAGAGTTTCTTAAACAGTCTTCATGCTTTTACTGCTATCCATAGTATAACCAGCAGCCTGAAGGACACATTTAAAATGAGAACTAATGACACTCATTTTCTGGAGCTCCTGAAATCACATGTGAAGAAAGTTCAAATGCTCACCATAGCCTACAGAATCATGAACTTGACCTTGTTCCCTCTTACCACACCTCTGCTGTGACTTTTTACCCCTGTCAGGTCCCAGGCTCCAGCCACATAGGCTTCCCATGGATTCCTAAATAACACTTGGTGACATTGTCCTCACTATGGGCTCTTCACTTGCTAGCCCTTCCATTTGGCTCACTCTTCTCACAGCTGGACACTCAGATACTTCCTTCAGGTCTCTTATGTAAATAGAACCCTGCACCATTCTCTCTCCATTACCAAGTTTTATTCTCCCTTTTTGTACTCACTGCTATAAGACTTAGTCCTTCATGAAATGTATGCATTGTGTCATAGAGCATATTTCCTCACAATCTAAGTTAACTCTACGTTGCATGTTGCCTATCTTATTCATTGCTATGTTCTAAGCATTAGTACTTGGAAATGACAGTTACTCTCCAGATATTTGCATATGACAAATATAACTAAATTTGCATAGACTTAGTTATTACATTTAGGCAATAATGCTTGATACTTACGATTATTTATATTATGGTCATCTCAAGAAACAGACCAAGCTCTGAGACTTTTCAGCAACAGAATTAAATTATCCATCTAGCTGACTCACAGGGTTCTGTATTCCAGAAGTGACTTGTTGTCTGTCCACTGCAGTGCACCTTTCCATTCTCTATAGTCACACAAGGGCTGGTACAGAGCAAGTTCTTGATCCTATGTACTCACATACCTGACTTGAGCTTAATAGGAACCCCCAGAGCAGTGGTCAGCCTACAGACTACAAGTTTTGATAAGATAAGCAGAACCAATCCTAGGAATCTCTTGATAGTTTGAGAAGAGGGAGCTGTTTGATGAAAGTCATCAGTTACATGACATTTGCGAGAAAGAGCAGCTAGTATTTGTGAGCTAAAGACAAAGAAAGATAATTAAACCATATACCCTGGATGTTGAAAGTCCTCAAGCAAACTTCCAGGAGAGTGCTGAAAAAAAGGAAGAAGACATCCCCATAGACACAACTTCTCACTTTAGCTCCCTCTCAATTGGACATTAAAAAGAAAATCCATTGTTGCTTCAAGAGCCTGGGATGGACAAGGTTTTCCTGAACCTGAGAGAATTACTACACCATCAGTCCAACTTCATCCATAGCACCCTGTGAACTTAACTGAGAGCAATCACAGAGGAGCATCTGAGTTCTAGGGAAGGCCTATGAATACACAATTTGTACCTACTCATAGGCTATCAAGACAATTTACCTACTTCCTATTAGAAGTAAATTTTATTATATTTTTATAAGGAGAGTATGATATCATAATAATAAAATCTGATTCTAATAAATGTCCCAGCATGTGTTTGAGTTGGAATCTGAAGGCTTCCTTGCAACCTGGAGCCCTGCAGAGGATTGTGGTGTGACTCAGTGGTAGAGCACTGGTTGAATAGGCATCAGTCTCTTCACAGCAAAAGTATATAAAATTCACTATTGGTAACATTATAACCAACAAACAAAAACATTAAAATATTCTTTCCATTAATATTTTGGTTTTCTATGTAAAAAAAATGTTCCAAGGGCCCACTTCAAACTCATTGTCATACATATGGCCGGGTAAAGCTCAGTGGTTCAAAAACAAAATAAAACAAAATATATGATTATGGGAAAGGAACTATTAGGAGGTTGTTTTAAGGGGTAAGTATAATCAGAAATATATACATATACATGTATAAATTATCAAAGACTGAATTTAATATGTTATTAAAATATATTTGTTTTTTCTCTCTAATGCTAGCTACATGGGTGGAGGAAGAAGAGACCTTTTAAGTATAAATAATAAGGACCTAAAGAGATGGCTCAGCTATTAAGAGTACTTGCTGCTGTTGCAGAGGACCCTGTTTTGGTTCCTAGCATCCATATCAGTAGGTTCACAACCACCTCTAACTCCAGCTCCAGGAAATCAGAGGCCCTCTCTGACCTGTGAAGGTACTCACACTCATAAATATACACACATTTAGGTAAATATACATAATTAAAAACAAAATAAATGTAAATGATCAATGTTTTGCTAAACTGATAGTGATATTTCTAGAAGTATGAGCATTGGTGAAATATTGACTCTATATAGGTTTCTTTAAGTAAGTATTTCACAGAATAATTGGTGATGAAAAGCTGTTCTGTTAGATTTTAGACATTTGTGTTATAGAGGTTATAATTAAATTATGGCTTATGATTTATTCATTCAACTAGCTTTTATTATACACCAACAACTTGAGAAGTCACACCCTTCCACACATATGAACTCATGCATTTATTTGAACTTTGAAGCAAGTTAGAGATCCTCACTGAGTCTTGCCAGGGACAATTTTAGTTTCTGTTTCTAGAACCAGACAGCAATTATCAGGAGACTTAGTATCAGACATCAGTCCACACTTGGCTAATGATTGTATTTTCACTTCCTTGAAATTAGCTGTTTGTGTTTATTTAAGTTTCCCTTGACTAAAACTTATAACTCTATCCCTTTATTACAAAATCAACACTACACTTTGTGTTCTGTCAATGGTGGTAATTATTATTTATAATTTTGCCCTTAATACCTAATGAGTCAGGTGAATCCACTTAGCCATATAGGCAATGCATTTGTTTTTATAAAAACAATAAATAAACAACAATAAAAATTTAAAGAGTGATGAAGAAAGTGATTGGGAATTATCTGAGATTTTTGTTTTGACTTATTAAGTCACCTTTGCTTATATATATAATCATACTATAGATTATATATATATAATATATATTATATATAATCATACTATAGATGGAAATAAGCAAATGACCATATTTGCATAGAATCTAAATATATTTTTCCTTTTGAATAAATTTGTTCAAATGACCAGTGTCCTTGAACTTTTATTCTAGTACACTTGGGTTCATCATTGAAGACTTGACTTTTCAGTTTTGTGTTCCCAGTGAATACATACCAGCTCAGATATCAACACTATGTGAACCAATTATCCAAGGTCATACAAACAGCTGCCAAGTCAGGGAAGAAAATCTTATCAGAGTACATCAGGAAGGCGAGCAAAGGTGAGCTTATGTAAAAAGAGGCAGACGCCTACAAATAATTGATCTCCCAACCAAGGTCTACATGAGATAAAGAAAGCACTTTTTTGCTGAGAAGTCTGCCATGATCATTCCCTTCCTTTACATCCAAGAGATTTACAACCTTCAACCTAGCTGATCAGGAAAGGAAGTCATGAGGGACTCTGAGGTTGGATTACCATATGAACAAAAGAGATGGCAGAGGACTGGCAGCTGTTCTTGATTCTCCCCTTGTAAGATACATGTGTCTGTATCTTGCTGTGAGATGGTTAGTTGCCACTGGTAACTGGACTGGCTTTAGAATCACCTAGGAGATAAAAATCACTGCTCTTGGTGATGTCTGTGCATGTGTTCCCAGAGAATTAACCAATAAGAAAAGATTTACATCCAGCCAATGGTGGTGTATTTTGTATTAATCCCAGTACTTGGGAGGCAGAGGCAAGCATATCTCTGTGAGTTAGAGGCCAGCCTGGTCTACAGATCTAGGTGTAGGATAGCCAGGGCTACACAAGGAAACCAGGTCTTTAAAAACAACAAAAAACAAATCAAAAAAGGAAAAAAAAAAGATTTACTGGCAGCATCATCCTATAACTGGATCCTCGGAATAATAAAAAGGGGATGGGGGACAGAGCCAGAGCCTTGCCCCTGCTCTCTATTTCCTGGCTGGCCGTGACATTGATAGCCTGACATAGAGTGCTCTACCTTGTCACCCTCTCTTCATCCTGGTATACTGACCCTTCCTTCTCTGTTTCTATGAGGTGTTTGGTGACAATGATGCAGAAGCATCCCCCACCCCTGCGTGTGCTGTTGGTACACATACTACTTTCTAGATTTTTGCTACACCAAAGACTGTATCAACATTGTATTGGGAGACCAGCCCAAGAGATCTAGAGGAAAGGCGACATTCCACTTGGCTCCAGCAAGACATACATTTGTTCTTAGATTATTTTTTTAACTGCTCTGCCTGTTGGAGGGGAAGTTGGATGACATTTTATTTATTTTAAGTTGTCTTTTTATTTTCTCAAGAATGACAAAAGAGAGAATGTTTTTGAGAATAATCTTTTTTTAGAGGCTGGTTTCTAACAGATGAAGCTTTTTCATATTTTTTAATAATTGCTTATGTAAAATGGGTTATTTATCTTTGGAGTACAACCACTATATATACTCATTGACCACTCATTTCAGCACTTATCTATTCACTAGGGTATCTTGGTAATAAAAATTATACCATAAAAAGCCCAATATTCCACCAAAGCCCAATAATAAGAATTAATTAATTCTTGCTACTATTAGTGAGAATCATTTTCCCCTTCTCTAATTCTTCTGCTCTAAGTGGCATGTGACCATCTGACAGAAGTAAACATGAAGGTGAATTTCATGTCTTATATCTACAATGGATCTTCCCGTTATGGGCTGTGTGGGTGCTATTTTTGAACTACAGCCTTTCTTATTCATTGTTTTCTATATTTGATTATTTTGAGGTGTGTGCTCTATATAAGGCATTCATTCTGGGACTCTAAGACACAGAAACATAAACATAGTCACAGACCTCCAGGTCTACACTGGATATTATGGAAACTAAATTTTGTCCATCAACACTTGGACAGACCCCCAAAAATATTGTATACATATATGTATGTATATGAATGCAGAGAAAGAAGACAGGGGAAGATAAATTCTGATTGAACAATATGAAGAATGCCCACAGAGAGCATGAGTCTTAACAAAAGGATGGGAAGGACTTCTACCCATGACACTAGAGCTTGGCATCCAAGGCAAGGAGCATGGATGAGATAAAAGGGGGAGGGGCATAAGAACTCACTAGAGGCCTAGAAAGATGGCTTAGCAGTTAGGAGAGCATATTGCTATTACAAAGCACTAGAATTTGATTACCACTACCTACACTGAGCAGTTTATAATTCCTCATAACCTCAGCTCCAAGGGTTCAGCATCCTCTCTGGCCTATGTTGGCACTACACTCATGTACACAGACTCATATGCAGACATTTACATATGCACACAATTAATAAAAATAGATAAATGAAATGATGACACATTACTGCAAAGCCATATTTTTATGTCAAAAGGAACTGGTCTGACTGAGGAAGAAAGTCTGTGCTTTATCCAGAGTATAGTAGGGCATTCTGGAGGGGAATCTTGGATTGACACACCTTTGTAGATGCTCTATAAACTACAAGGAGGCACCAACAGCAGGCAATTGAAAACTCAGTAGGCCATTTCCATATTCTAGGAAAAACTAGTCTGATGGGATCTTGAATGACAGCATAAGGGAAGGAGAGAAGGCAGTTAAATCCAGAGAACATTCTGAAGACAAATGTGAATGGCTTATAAGCAAGTTTCTTCCAAAGTGTAGGAACAAGGCTAGTTTAATGTCCAGATAAACAAAGATGCCATTCTCCAAGACAGTAAAAACCATGGGAAATACTAAGAGGAATAGAAAATGAGAGACAAGCATGGGTTTAGTTTCGGATGGACATGTTAAGTTTCAAACACCATGAGATATCACCATAAACAGAGTCCTAATGGAATCGGAGTTTGGAGTTTAGATTGAGATAAAAGATAATAATGAACTGGGAGGAAAGGATGGGACATAGGAAGATAATAACTTCAAAGCTTTTCCAGGTGGCAAGTGGCCTTATTTATTTTCATTGCACTATCTGGAACGAGCTAACCATGGGTTTGAATTATGAATAGTGAAAAATGACACATATTCCATTTCTAGTTAGAATCAAGCAGAAGAGATCATGCTGCTGATACAGTCCTAGTCTTGTCTAAGCAGGTTTTGCTGCAACTGTAGCTTGTAGAAATACGTCCTCTGTTCTGTTTCACTTTCAATTGCATCAATACCATGCCCCAACTGAAGACTGATTCTATGGAAATTAAATTAGAAAGTTCTGAGGCTTGCTATGAATTTCTGACCCCCATGATCAATGAGTGGCAATCTCCCAACTGATGACTAACTGGACTCTGAATGCCATAATATAGTGGAGAAAGCTAAGGACGATTCCAGAAGTTCTGCAGGGTATTTCACAAAACCAAGTGCACCCAACCTTCCAAATAGGCTGTGAAAAAATGTTTCTAATGGGCATGGGCAGAGTGCTGATCAATTGTAAATCAGTGCTAAAACTAAAATTACCAAAAAGAAATCACTAAAATCTTGTTATAATGGTAAAAAAGAAAACACATACTAAGCCACACCTCACCCAACCTAAGAAGTGTAGAAATCTACATCAGGTTACAATACAGGCTGGGGAACAAAGGAATGTCCCTTTCTTGTTAGAAACAAAAGACAAAGAAGATAAACTCTGCCACATAGACTCCACAACAGGATGATATGTTGACTGAGTGCTGAGCAAATTCTGAAGCTATTAACTCTCAGTGAACAAAATATTTTTTCACTTGCTGACTATTTACCAATTATTTTAATACTCTAATAGACAGCTATTGTGCATCTACTGCTGGTTAGATGCTGTTCAGAGCACTAAAGATGGAACAATTCTCATGAAATATATACATGCTTGCACTTTTATAACCTACTGTCTATTTCTATTATCATATACTCATTGTACATAGTATTGGGTTTAATATAGAAAACTTCATGACTAGCATATATTTTGACTCTGATTATCCCTGCCGACTCCTTCCTTTTCTCTCTTGCTATTATACTTTCCATTTTCATACATGATGTACAGAGAGAGAGAGAGAGAGAGAGAGAGAGAGAGAGAGAGAGAGAGAGATTATGTATCTATGAAAAATTCTAGGACCCATAATTGAGAGAAAACATTTAAGAATTTGTCTTCCTATTTATTACTTATTTCACTTAATAAAATGATCTCAACCTTCCCCCCCACAAATGACATAACTTCATTCTTCTTAATAAATAAATGAAACTCCATTGAGTCTATATACCATGTCTCCACTCCTTTGTTGGTGAACTCATGGATTAGTTTTATAAATTCACTCTTATGAAAACTGCTGCAGCAAAGATGGCCATGCAGGTATCACTGCAGTATACTGCCTTTGAGTTTGTTGGGTGTACAACTAAAAGTGCTACAGTTGAATCATATCATAGTTTTATTTTTAGTTTTTGTTGTTGTTCTTTAGAAACATCCATACTGATTTCCATAGTGGCTGAACCAATTTACATCCCCACTAGAAGTGTCTAAGTAGAAACTCTAATGGTAATGAGAAGAGACAAGCAATATACAGAACAAGTACAAGCATCACATAATATGTTAGGGGAATTAGTGCTGTGAAGAAATCAGAGCAGGCAAGGCTGAAATGATGAAGCTGGGTTAAGGAGGAATTACACTTGGGAATATAGGAGTTGCAGGTCTTCCTGAGAAGAAGGAATCAAAGTGTTTAATCAAAGATTTGAAGCAGGAGGTGCAGCATTTAGAGTGTTCTAACAAGGATTCTCTTGTTCTTGTTATTTTCTTCTCTTCTTGTTTTCAAGTATTTTTTTATTTAGGTGAATTTTGCTAAATCCATATTGGGGGCAAACATTATCATCTTATTCCTATGAGATGGAATGAAAGGAGACCATTCTGAGGTCATATGAAACAGTCTAAGACTATCATATAGACACTGTTGACTCTGACTCAGGCTTTGGATGTTTAAGTTGGGTTGGGTTTAGAAAGTCTCAGATTAGGGGGAGGTGCATCTGAGGTTGTTCACAAACTTGTGAGACAATGTTGGATAGAGGCACTGTTGCAATGTCATGGGGACTGGGAAGTGGGCAAAGCAGCAACCCAAATACCTGTGGAAATAACAGCTAACATGCTTATGAATGTGCCTCTGGGGCCTTGAGGCAAAGTTCTCAATAGTAGCAGCTGAGCAGATAGAGACAACAGTCTAGCTCCAGATGCTTCTGCAGACTCCCTCTTCAGGAATTTTGCAGGTAACTAAATGTATAATTTATCTTTGGAGACCATCTCAAGTTCAAGATATAGTATTCTATTCTGGCCTCAAAGGTTGCAGTCTATCTCACAATTTAATGCAATTTAATTCATCATCAATGTTCTCCAGAGGCTAAAATCTTCTAGCACCACTTGAAACTCAAAACCCAAAGTCTGAGCTAAAACTGAAGGCAAATTCAATTGTAAATTTGTACAGTTGTAAGCCTAAAAGAAATTTCCATACTTCTTAGATATGATGGCTGGACAGTTAGAGGGTAAACATGCCCAAAGAAAAAAGAGTGGTAGAGGGGCTGGAGAGATGCTCACTGATTAAATGCACTGTCTGCTCTTGCAGAGGACCTGGGTTTGGTTCTTAGCACCTTCATGGTAATCACTCACTCACAACTGTCGGTAACTCCAGTTCTAGAGGATTCAATGCCCTCTTATAGTCTCTATATCTTCTGGCCTCCATAGGCACCAGACATACATGTGATGTACATATGTACATGCAAGCAAAGATTCATACACATAAAAATAAATGCTTTTTAAAAGAATGAAAGAGGAAAATAATAAAAAATAATCCACCCTAAGAAAGACTAAAATACAACAAGGCAAATATTAACCCCTAAATGTTCATGTCCTGAATCCAGGACACATTATAACAACATGGGGTCTTCCAAGTCCTTGGGCAGCTCAATTGTTTTGGGTTAGATGGTTGCAGCCTATATGGTCCACATTCCTTGCAGAGAGTTTGCCCACTGTCTGCAGTTTCCTTCAAGTGTTACATGCTGCTGGAATCTCCTTCTTCATGGGGTCACAACTGAGGCCTCAGCTTCACTTCCACAGTTCCACATACTGCCTTGTGAGGGAATGCAACTCTGCTGCTCATCCTTTAGAAATCTCTTTGGAAGCCTCTATGATTCTTTCATTCTGTAAGCATCATACAAACAATGTCAAGTGCTTCTACCAAAGCTAATTACTTGACTCTTAGTTATAGCAGCCTCAGAGCCTCTTGGCAGCTGAATATAGGGAAACAAGTCCAAATGTTCAGGCACTGCTGGATGCATATGACACTTATGAACTCTCTTCCAAGGAGATTCCCTAGAAAGTTTTGGAAACAAGTTTATATAGGTAGATCCCTGGAACTTATTGGCTAGCTAAGTGTAGTCAAATCAATGAGCTCCAGTGAGAGACCCTGTCCACAAAAAGTAAGGCAGAGATTGATTGAGGAAGACTCCTGACATAACCTCTAACTTTCAGAAGCAGGCACATGAAGATACATATATGTAATAAACACAGGTGCATACACCCACACAAACATGTACATATGCTACACAGGAAGGAAGGAAGGAAGGAAGGAAGGAAGGAAGGAAGGAAGGAAGGAAGGAAGGAAGGAAGGAAGGAAGGAAAGAAAGAAGGAAGGAAGGAAGGAAAAAAGGAACTTCAGTAGGGAAGGGCTTATTTAGACTTACAGTTATCCAGGGTATAGTCTATCACAGGAGAGGAGGCATGGTGGCAGGAGCCATTTGGTCATGTTGCATCCGCAACCAGAAAGAAGAGAGAGAACAGAAAGTGGGGCTGGTCTACAAAACCTCCATGTCCTCCCCCAGTAACCAACTTCCTTCTGTGAGGATCCATCTCTTAAAGGCTCTACAGTCTTCCCAAACAGCACTATTCCCAGTAGAGCAACCAAAGTGTTCAAACACATGAACCTGTTGGAACATTTCATACCATCATGACAAGAATCTCTAAGCTTATGGTGCTGTAATTTGGTACCAACATTCAAATTTCAAACCATAGCAGCACACATTTAAGGAAGAAAACAGTTCCCAAATGCATCCTTAATCAGCAAAATCAAAACTAAGATTTGCTGCCTCTTAAGCTATTTAGACTCAACTCCATGCTGCATTAGCACCACACAGGCAACACAACCTAAAGCCACACTTCTATTTCATAGAACATTTACCATGGGATATGGTGAGGGTGATATTACCCTAGGCTTCACTCTCATGTGCTCTGAGCCAGTAAATCAGGAGGAAGGCCAATATCTAAGTGTTTAATGAAACATTCCAACTGACTCTGATACAGGAGGTCTCTGAGTTAAGCACTGAGGGCTATCATATGGAGGGAATTATCTTAGTGGGCAGCGAGGGGTAACAGAATAATCACTGATCGGGGTTTCATAAGTCACAGAATTTCCAAATTGTTTATTCAGATAAGAACTGTAAATGACATCCACCCCATTTGGTTATATGGCAGTTTTCAATAGCATAATAAAATAGAATGACAATCTTCATGTGTCACTATTTGTGTTCCCCAGCCATAGGAATGAACACATGCTGCTTTCATGGGGAGTACCCTGAATATCAGTGTACTACTGAGCTGTGACTGTCAACAGGTAAGGAATTAGACGGTGTAATCATTTTTCAGAAAGGAGAATTTTAAAATGCAACTTTGATTGGTATGAACTTAGCTTCCTTTTTTGGGCTCCTATTCTTTCTTTATGCCAAGAATGCACAAAACCCTAACATTCCCTGGCATTATTCTCACTTTGAGTTTAAGACTTAGCTTCCTTTGGGTAAATATGTATCAAATCAGAGTATTTTTTCCATCCCTATCCATAGCACTGTGCTTCCCTTCTGCCTGAAGGTCTTTACCTCCTGCTCTCTTTCCCCCTTCCATGGTCAGCACTGGATTCTTTCCACTGTGACTGAAGGTAAAAGACAGGGTCTGAGCTTTTGAGATGGTCCTGTTGTAAGGAGTAGTGCTGTGGATCTTGGTACAATCTCTTTGTCTCCTGCAGCTGTTGCCTCTTGTGCAGGTTAGGTCCAGCTGGGTCCCAGGCTCAGACAGTACCAAAAGCTGAGTCTATGTGTGTAGAGGAGCAAAGCTGTATTGTAGGGGTGGTTGTCTGTACCCTGAAGCACCGCCCTGTTGTTGGAAGTTTTTCTGTGTCCCGGCTGGCCAGCATTGGGACAATTCTCTCCCATTCGCATCCCCCAAGTAAACACACAGACGCATATATTAATTATAACTGCTTGGCCATTAGCTCAGGCTTATTACTGACTAGCTCTTACACTTAAATTAACTCATAATCCTTATTTATGTTTAGCCACATGGCTTGGTACCTTCTCTCAGTTTTGCCTTGCCGTCTTGTTTCCTCTGTGTCTGGCTGGCAACCTCTGACTCTGCCTTCCTGTTCCCAGCCTTCTTCTCATCTGCTTGCCCCACCTATACTTCCTGTCTGGCTACTGGCCAATCAGAATTTTATTTATCAACCAATCAGAGCAACACATATTCACAGCATACAGAACAACATCCCACAGCACAGCCCCTACACTGTATCTACCAAATTCCATTATGGAGACATTTCCCAACAGCCTCTAGTGGCAGAGCCCCTTTCCTGTAATGGACTGTGCCCCATGGAAGCAAAAATTATGGACCTCTCTTACAAAGTCTTCTTTGTAATTATTTGGGCCCACTGAAGTCCTCTTCTAGGCCAACCTCAATTCTAGGAATAGTCCTCATCTCTCCCATGAAGTTATAGTCTGCTTCAAAGTTCATGCTGTCTACACTTCCCTACAACTCCATTTTTCTGAATGTAGGATTTTCTGGTAAGCAAACATAAC
Source organism: Peromyscus leucopus (assembly GCF_004664715.2). NCBI lineage: Eukaryota > Metazoa > Chordata > Mammalia > Rodentia > Cricetidae > Peromyscus > Peromyscus leucopus. The sequence continues at coordinate 50,565,249 of NC_051067.1, forward strand.
TGTACTCTAGGACGCTATAGCTAGATATTCCTTCTATTAGTCAATGACATCAATAACTTCATTGTCTAAAGAGAGATAATTTGAATACATCCTCCACCAAAGAGATAATAAAATTTCATTCTTTGACTTTTTCTCGACTGCTTTCCTAGCTAGCTTGCCTTTTCTAACTTTAGATACAATCAAAAAGAAATGAGTAACTATGCCTTATCCATAATTGTTCAAATAGCAGGTTTCTGATACCATTATAGAATTGTCTTCTCTGAACTTAGCCATTCAAAACTCAATGTATTTAATATCAACACTGTAAAACCTCCCACCTGACCATGTATTTTGAGTCTGGCTATCAGTTATGTTAGTGGGGCATGCTTAGAGCAATGGGAAACACACAAACAACTCTAAAATATCTAGAATATCTAGGTGTCTATTTCTTCTTTGCTGCCAGGCCACCTCTTGCACACTCCTGCACTCAACACTTGGACATTGCATTGTCTCCCTGTTGTTGCTAGCACCATTCTGCCAGCCTTTCCCAGCTCAGTTCCTAACAGCCACTCTGGTAACTGCTACATAGTACTTCAAGGGATCTTCCCAGCATCCTCAGCTGGCTCAATAATGTCGGTTGTGAACTCTGCCCATGTGTCTATTGTTGTAATTAGTACATGTTCAAAGTTTGCCTGTGTAAGTTACCCATTAAGCTACAAACACTTTGATAACCTAAGCAGGATGTTTGAGGTTGTCTTTTATTGTCATACCAGTGAAATGCCACATCAAAGAACAACCACATACTATATATAAATTAAATGTCCTCACTTCTGATGGTACAAAGATGGTCAGAATATGGTCCTTAAAGTCAGGGAGTAGCTCCCTTGCCTAATAGCAAGGGGAGAAATAGACCTAAAAGTGGATAGGATTTTAAAAGGCAATGCAAACTACAACATGTGCTGCCTCAGAGTGGTGAAGAGAAGCCTATGCTACCAAAGGATCATGAAAGGATTTTATATGATTGCATTGTATTTTGTGTCTGTTATAAGAGGAAGTAGCATAGCAATGAACCTTTGAGTGATAAAAAAGTGGATAAGAACCTCAATCATTTCTAGTGCCCACTATATTTAAGAAATTAGTATGGAGACAGGTACAATATGCATAGTCCCTATTTAATCATCAAAATATTTAAATATTAATAGAACAACAACCAAAAAAAATACTCCATCCAGAAATTTCAGCAAGAAAGCTTAGACACTATCATAGCAAGAAGAGTTGAACAAAAGAAAAGCAAACAAATGCCTCTTTATAGATCCATCAGAGAAACTGAGTCACAGGGCAAACCACCATTCTGAGAATTAGAGAAAAGGATGACTACAAAGAGTCTCACCTACTTATTAGAACACTTGACCAGAACTTCCAAGAGGCAGGGCAGCATCAGGAGGATATGAACTATCGCTGATGGATGGCATCCACATAAGTTACTGTGGAGCACTTAAGAGTTAAGAGGAGGGAGGCCCCAGTTATGGGTGATTCTGCACTATAAAGAGTTTTAGCTTCAGCAGCTCAGACAGGTTCTCACAATGAATACTGGAGAAAGCATCCCTTCCCCCTACCTCCAGCAGGTGGAGGGAAAGGATACATTAGTAACACACCAGAACACGGTGTTCTTAACCACGTTTGCCCGCAGGAAAAACAAGTACCCAGAGTCTCCTCAGCTGCAGTTTATCAGCATTTGCCTGGCCTGGGAGAAAGGAATTATCTAACTCCCGCCAGCTGTAGCCTTCCTCATGGAGAAGAGAGACTTAACTCAAACTCCTCTCTGTCATTCTGACCCACCCAAGAGAAAAGACAAACCTGCAAGGGATATTCCCAGTCCAAGGACACAGCTCAGTAGATACAGAGGCTGTATTAGTCAGGGTTCTCTAGTGACAGAACCACTGCTGTGAATCTATATTAGAAAGCAGTTTGTTAGATTAACTTAACCAATACTGTCTGGGTAGTTCAACAATGGTTGTCTCATACTGGAAAGGCTGGGAAACTGATTGCTGCTCACTCCAGGAGGCTGGATCCCTGAGGCTTGCTTGCCACCTAGTCTAGTCGAATTGCCCAGATCTAGGCCACTGACAGAAACATGCATACATCTGCCCCCACACACACAACACACACACACACACACACACACACACACACACACACACACACACACACAATTGAGAAGATAGAATGTAAATAAAGAACAGAAGCAAGAATAGAAAACAGTAACAAGTGTAGTAGATAGTAGTAATACAAATATATCCAACTATAACTCATCTGTATATATTCACTTAATCATTATAATGTTTTCATACATGCATATACTGTACTTTGAGTTTCATCACTTCCTCGGATGTTCTTATTCCTCTCTCCATTCTCATGATTTGTCTCATCTTCTCTAACAATCCCCTCTACTTTCACACCCTCTTTCTTTTTCTACATACCTATCTATGAAAGCATAAAAGATTATAAGTATAGTCAATAGTATTAATAAATATTATGCATGTAACTTTTATTTTTCAATTCCCTTATTTTTTGATTGCCAAATATAGTATTTATTCCCACAAATGCATATCCTGAATCCGATACTGATAAATAGCAAATAAACTCAAAATAAAAACATTAGAGGATACCTGAACTCTTCAAAGGTGTCAAGGTTATAGACATAAAAGAAATACTAATCATTCATTCCTAGTCCCGTGATCTTTCAAGGCATGTGAGAAGTAAAGGCAATGATTGGATTTGGAATCCTTAATCAAAAAGAAAAAAATTCTATGAAGGGCAATATTGGGACATCCCTGAGATTTCAATGAGTTGTTGAGATGCCTTGGTCTAAATGGTGACCTTTGAACCATAATCACAATGCTCTGAGATTGCCTGGGGGAATGCACTTGCACACTTTTCAAGCATTGAAGCACAAAGCTTGCAGCTTACCTCAGAGGGTCAGGAAGAGAACAAAGCAAACAGAAAATGCTGCTTGATGTCAAGTGTGGAGAAGCCACAGAATTTTTGAACTATTCCTACAATACTTCTGCAGATTAGAATAAAGACTTTTTAAATCACTCAATTATTTAAAAAAAAAATAGATTACGGGTATGGGCAAAATTCATTTTAAAGTTGAGTGGAGGAAGTTAGATAGTAAAGAATGTACGGTGAGGCAGCTTTCATCTCAACTCAGAACAAGCAAAACTAATGTGTAGTTACAGAAACAAGAACAGTGTTTTCTGGTTGCAGCAGGGACTTACATGAAGAGGACACGGGGGGGGGGCATGAGGAAATGAAAGGGTCATTTCAGGTGGCAGAGAAGAAGATAGGACAAGGCCTGCTGCTCTCTGGCTCCACCTTAACCAAGTCAACCAGCCATCAACCAAGTAGATCAGCCCTCTCCCACACATAGCAGAGTGTCTGAATACATGGAAGACTTTTTTTATACATACTTCTTGCTTACTAATGTCCTTTAACTTACTATGCAATTATAAAAATTTGTTTAACTTATGCTTTGAAAATTCTGGTTCTGTATAAAATGTATTTTGATTATATTCATTTCCCATCACCCTCTCTTATGCCTATCCAAGTATCAATGAACCCCTTTATGTTCCCAACAAACCCCTCTTATTTTTGTGGTGTGTGTGCATACGAACATGTATACGTGTGTGTGTGTGTGTGTGTGTGTGTTATGTATAACTGAGTTTAAGTGGGTTTGTTTGTGTGAGCATTGGTGTTGAGTTCACTGGAACATGGGCAGCTTAGCCATGGCTTCAGAAATAAAGAAAACGACTACCCATCCCTTGCCAACATGGGTGCTGGGCATTGAGCCCAGGTCTCCTGCAAGAATACAAGCTCTTAATTGCTGAACTATCTTTCCAGCACATGGAGATTAGTTTCATATATTAGATATCCCAAAGGTTATTTATTATTGTAGGCTTGTTACATAAAACATTGAAGAATATTTTTGAATCAAAGTAATAAGTCTATTTTGTAAAGATATTATAGGAATAGCACCCTCTAGACAAACTGTAATTATTAAATGTTTTTTCACCTTAAATGTTGGGAGAATTTTAGCTGATTTGGTGTAAACATCTATAGCTGATATATTTTTACATTATAATCAACGGCTCATTTTCTTATTCAACACAAGAGAAACTATACTTTAGCCTCCCTCTACCATAAATAAGGCTGAAGATTACCATCATGTTCTCCCCACTTTCTCCTTCAAACATGGTTTTGTGGGCAAATCAGCAAGTCACACTATTGCTCGGTGCTGACACAACTCCATAGAGGAAATTCAGCTCCCCCACCAAAACTCCCCATCAGACCCTGCAATCTACAAGACCCACGCCCTACCCCCATACCCATCTGCCTGCGACCCCAGTAACTTCAAGAGTGAAATTTAGCATGAGATCCTTAGATGGGAGAAGGGAATGTGTAACGAAAATCATAATTGGTCTTAATAATAAAAACCCAGGGCCAGCTATCGGGTTACATGCTGAAAGATCAGAGAGACAAAGGAGCAAGCCACAGCCACCTCTTACCTCACCAACTCCTTCGTCTGAAAGGGGCCAAGCTCCTGTCTCTACTGCCTTATAATCCTCTCTCTGCCCAGTCACATCACTTCCTGTTTCCTCCTCCCTAGTGCTGGGATTAAAGGTGTATGCTACCACTGCCTGGCCCCTATGGTTAACTAGTGGTTAGCTCTGCCCTCAGATCTCCAGGCAAGCTTTATTTGTTAGAGCACAAACAAAACATCACCGCAGGGATACAGGTTGAAAAAGTCTTAACATTTTTTAATAAAATATTTTGACATTGTGTGAATGAGTTAATTTTTAGAGTCTGACACTAAAGATGCTAAAGGTAATTATGAGGCCAATTAGTACGTATTTTACACACTGTGATGGTTTGAATGAGAAAAGTCCCCCATAGGCTCATGCCTCTGAATACTTGGTCCCCAGTTAGTGGTGCTGCTTAGGAGTATATGGAGCTTCTAGGATAGGGGCTTCTTACTGGAGGAAGTACATCACTGAATGTGAAGCTTTATCATGCTTATAACTTTACTCAACTTCTACTTCACTCTCTGCTTCCTGCTTATGAATGGATGTGTGATCTCAGCTTCTTACTCTGGTTGCTTCTATGCATCTCCTGCCATCATGGACTCTTCCCTCCAGAAACACAATCCAAAATAAACTCTGTGGTGGTATTGTGTTTCCCAAAATATTGTGTACCCTAATAAACTTACCTGGGGTCAGAGAACAGAAAAGCCCCTAGATACTTAGGATAGGCAGTGGTAGCACACACCTTTAATCCTAGCATTCCAGAGGCAGAAATCTATCTGTTCAAGAATACAGCCAAGCATGGTGACTCATGCCTTTAATCCCAGAAAGTGAGCCTTTAATCCCATGGAGTGATGGTAGAAAGCAGAAAGGTATATAAGGCGTGAGGACCAGAAACTAGAAGCATTTGGCTGGTTAAGCTTTTAGTCTGAGCAGCACAGTTCAGCTGAGATCCATTCGGATATGAGGACACAGAGGCTTCCAGTCTGGGGAAACAAGATCAGCTGAGAAGTTGGCCAGGTGAGGTTAGCTGTGGCTTGCTGTGTCTCTCTGATCTTCCAGTGTTCACCCCAATACTTGATTCTGGGTTTGTTTTATTAATAAATACTCTTTAAGATTCATGCAACAAAACTCTGTCTTACAAAGTCACTTTGGGTCATGGTATTTTATCACAGCAATGAAAAATCACTAATATATGCAGCTTCCTCCAATTTCAGTCCCTAAAAAACGTAACCAAATCAGACCATCCCATGTTGGAGTATTTAGAAAGTATGAGTAAAACTGGAACCTTGGCACCCATTCTTCATGCTATGAGTCATAAAGTTGGCTTCTTCTAAATAGCATTGAAATGGTATGGTAGTACATACTGATCATTTGGAGATTCCTTTAAGCAGAATAATCACAGAGGAGCAAGATGGGAGAGTGGAAAGAAGAAGAGGAATATAGACTTGGGGTGTGGAAAATAAGAGAGAGAATAAGTATTAATGTGTAGATTTCAATGACAGCAGCAATGTACCTACATTAAGCAAAGTACACTGAAAACTACACTGTATGGAGAACATGCAGAGTTGGACCAGTCAGTACGTGTGTGTGTGTGTGTGTGTGTGTGTGTGTGTGTGTGTGTGTTCACATGAGAGTGCACAGGAGCACATGTGTGTACATTAGAAGTTAACTTTGCATGTCATTCCATAAGAGCCATTCACCTTGGTTTTTTGTTTGTTTGCTTGTTTTTCTTTTATTTTGTTTTTGACAGAGTCTGCACTGACCTGAGCTTTCCCTATAGGCTAGGCGGGCTGGTAAGCAAGCCTGAGGGATCTGCCCATCTCTACCACCCCAGCTCTGAGACCACAAGTGCATACCATCATTCCTGGCTTTTTAAATTTTCATTCACATAATTTCTTCTCTTTCTCCATCTTCCAATCATTGCCCATCCCCACATTCCTTCTCAAACTCATGCCTCTTTTTGTTTAATTAAAAAAACTATATATATAATATACAGTCTTCGCAGACAGATTAGGCTTAAATTTTGTGTCCCTTACTTATTAGTAAACCTCTGCTTGAACCTCAGTTTCTGCTTCTGCAAAATGGGATTTAGGCTACAGACCCTGTGTGTTTTAAGAATTAAGAACACGAGGAAATCTTCCACTTGGTACTGAGTGAGCAATTTTAATTTTTCCTTCCTATTTGAAACTGAGAACAGGTTATTAGTCCTTATCAGTCTTTATTTTGCTGGAATTAGATCATTTCCTCTAGTCCCCAAACTGGCTGTTTTTGGTCCTTGATTTCAACTTGTTATTCTTTCTACAACTCAGATCATGGCCATGTTAATTTCCCAGGGTAGATGGAATAAATTATCACAAACCACACAGCCTGGGACAACAGAAACTTATCCTTTCACAGTTAATGAAGATTAGAAGTTCAACATCATGGCATTGAGGGGGCCATGCTCCCTCCAGAGACTCCAGGGAGAATCAGCCTTTTGCTGTCAGCTGCCAGCCTTCCTGTGCTTGTGAGGACATTCTGTGTGCTCCACTGCTTGCTCTATCTATCTATCTATCTATCTATCTATCTATCTATCTATCTATCTATCTATCTATCTATCTATCCGTCTATCTGTCTGCCTACCTAAATATCTATTCATCTATCTATCATCTATTCACTTTTATCACTCTTCCTCCCTCTCTCCATCTTTCCCTTTCTCAATCCTTCCCTCCCTCTTTACCCTACTTCCTTATTTTTCCATCTTTCCTTCCTTCCTTTCTTCCTTTTCTTTTCTTTCTTCCTTCCTTCCTTCCATCCTTCCTTCCTTCCATCCTTCCTTCCTTCCTTCCTTCCTTTCTTTCTCTCACTTTTTGCTGTTAATGGTTAGTAGGTTTTCATTTACTGGGACAGAATGACCCTCTGTAGTTCAGGCTAGCCTCACACTCATGTTCTTCCAGTTTCAGGTTTCTAGTGCTGTGATGACAGGCATGTGGCACCACATTTAGATGTCAAAATCCTTTCTTCTATGCCATTTATTCTCTGTGCCTCCTCTCAGCAAACTGTCATTGCACCTATCTAGATAATCCTGGACAGTATCATCATCTCAAAATATTCAATTTAATGGTTATTTCCCAAATAATCTATTATTCACATGTTCTGTAGGGGAGTGAAGACATATCTTTTCAAGGGCTCTCTCTTTGGCCCACTATGCAGTATTGGGCTCAGGAACAGAGTAGAAGACTGAGGAAAATGGCACAAAGTCTAGTTATTTTTGTTAAGTTCTTGTCCCAGCTATGTTTCTTCTGATTGTTGTTTTAATACACATGTGTGCCACATGAAGAGTAAATAATTTATAAATGAATGTGTCTTATTGTCTACTGCTGTAGTCAAATGCCCCGACAAAGCGGCTAGAGTTAGGAAAAGGTTATTTCAGCTCACATTTCCAAGCAGTGAAATGCTGGTATAGTCCATCCTGGTAAGGAAGTCATAGCGGCAGAAACCTGAGGTAGCTGCTCATGTTGCACCTATAGTTAGGAACAGAGAGCGATAAATGGATCCATCCTAATGCTTAATTTACTCTCCCCACTTATATAGTCCAAGAGCCCCCGCTCAGGGAATGTTCCTACTACCCAGTTAAGATAGGTTGCCCCACATCAAGATGATCCCTCACAGGCAGCTCAGAGGCCTATCTCCCAGATGATTCTAGAATCTGCCAAGCTGACAGTCAACACTAACCATCATGTGATGTGCAAGTAATTGATAATAATTAATAATGAGAGAATCAAAACTATACACTGCATTATAATAAGATGTGAGGGGTGGAGAGGTAGCCCAACAGTTAATAGCACTGCTCTTACAGAACACCTGGCTTTGGTTCCCAGGCACTACATAGTAACTCACAATTGCCTGTAACTCCAGTTCCATGGGATCCAATGGCCTCTTCTGGCTTCTGTGGGCACTGTATGCACATGGTGCACATAAACTCATGCATTCTCGTACACATACACATAAAAATCTGTTTTTAAAGGTTGGGTGTAATATATTCAGTTGATTTTCTCAATCTGAAAACTGTTTTTCTCAAGTTTTTTTTATCACTTTAAGATGTATAACTAATTCTAAAATATCTGATTAAAAATTAAATATCACTATTTTTTCCAATGATTTCATAAGATTGGGTGAGTCTTAAAAATTCATTATTTCAAAATTATATAACCCATTTTATTCATGTAATTTGACCTCCTCCTATTTGGCCTCAAATTAACATGGCTTCATGCTTGACCTTGGCATGTCGGTCCTTCCCACCCTTTAAGTTCTTGTGTTCCTCCTGGATGAATTCTTTTTGTGGTGTATCTTTTTACATGCTAGTAAATACCCAGAACTGTGTCTTTTTCTTTCCATAGGTTGTCCAGTAATCTAACTCTTCCTTCCTCAAAGAGTTAACCTATGTTCTGGTCACAGTCAACACTTTCACCAGGTAGTTTAGATTATCTGTTCCTCTATTTAAATTCTGATGCCATAAGAACTACATTGTTAACTACTAATGGCAGCACTAATCTAATCTCTAATTCCTTCTGGAATGTGGTGTTGCTTCTGATCAACTATGTTGAGGAGGAACTGGATCACTTGATCTTCTTGCAAAATCTTCGCTTGCTTTTCTAGCCATGGGCTAGTACTAGATAACCCATGCTGTCAATTATTTTATATACCTCAAATATATTGTCAGTAACAAGGGAAAGGGTTTATATTCACAGACCTTTAAGACCCACTGTAAGTTGGAATTAGCCATAACTGTTCTTATTTTCCTCTCACATAGGAGGATGAGGACAGGACATTGTGTATCCTGGTGTCAATTTAAGCTCATATTTGCATAAATAATCCTTCAATTCCTCTGTTATCTTTTCTTTATTGTATTTTTGTCTTTACAAAGGTTTTAAGTCCATCTGCTGAAAATCTTTTAAGCTTTATTCTCAAGATGTCATGTATTCAGTAAATTCTAAAATACCAGATTAGCAAGTAAGAATCACTGTTTTCTCCCATGACTTCATTTTTACCAAATATATTTGCAGGTATTTGGCCAGAATCGTCCTCTATGGGGATATTTCCTGGCTCCTCCTAGATCCTCTTTTAGTCATTGGCCCCAAGCTTGTGAACTTGACCTAGATCTGACAAATTGATGATGATAACAATATTCTACTGGAGCAGAGGCAGAGATTTTTTTTGACTGCAGAGTCAGCAGGAATCTTTTCAGGGCCCACTCTGGCCAGGAATCAATGCTGAGAATTGTAGAGACCAGCAGACCTACATTGGGTAGTCCACAGACTAGGTCTAGCAAGCCTTCTAGGCTATGTTGATCAGAAATGGGATCTAGAATTTTCCTGGCACCCACTCTACAGCCATGTGAACACTCTAGTTTGGTCATTCTTCATTGCAATGTTTCTCTCCCTTATGTTTTTCAGGTTATAGATCTCTTGTTGGAGAAGGTTTAGCTAGAGCACATCTAGTTTTATCTACACACATAAACTGGCTACATATATTCTCTTGGAAGTTCTTGAGCATCTCTTGGTTGCTCTCACCTCTGTGTGACCTTAGCCTCCATCCATATTTCATCTTGTTCTTGGTTTACCTAATATGTCATCTACTCTACTCATGGGCTCTGATCATGCAAGACAGTTCTACTTTGTCTGCCTGTGAGATGTCTAAGTTGCACTTAGCACACATGCTCCCAGGATGTTTTCTTACCAGGCCCTATAACTTGTTCCTGGGAAATTGTAAAAATGAGAGAAACTCCCATACCTGTCCTCAAGTCTGTGACACATCAAAATTTTCTGTTTTCCTTTCAAGCAGGCTAACATGCATGATAAGTTTGTTTCTTCTTACTTCCACACAACCTTACTTCTTCCCAATTTCTCTGCTGTCATTTTTGGGCACATGATGGTGGTATATTCAACACTTCAGCCTATTGCTATTTCTTGTTAACATGCATGTCACACATAGATCTTTGCCTATTCCTGAACTATCTCACTGCTCTTTTGATAGGATAACCATTTCATTACAGTACCAGGCAGGAATGCCTTTAATTTTATGTACTAAGTTGATATTCCAGTTCTGCATAACTGTGATAGAATGCAAAGGCTACTAGGGGTGAGGGATGGTATGACTTGGAACAACATAAAGTGATGTTCTCTGTTCACTGTCTCTCTCTTCCATCTCCTGTTACTGCCCTGGGAAAGGGAGCTCACTGGGTGCTGTGGGAGAAAACACAAGAAAAACACAGAGATGGAACCAGGACTCGGTTGTGACTAAGGTGCTGATCCAGTGTTAGTATGTCTTGCTCTGAGCTTTTTGTACCCTGAGGGAGCAAAAAGGCAGAAGACTCCCAGTCAGCCATCCAGTTGGTTTTGACCCTACAGTTTTCTAATATAGTGTCTCTCTCATAGTCTCTTTAATTCTCACCTAGTAACTCTACTTTCTAAGATATTTTCCTTTTTTCAAAGTACTAACAGTTTAAATGACCTCATTTTTACAGCTGACATTACTGAATACAAGCACATCATGAAACCAATAAATGTTTTATAGGTGCATTCTGTCTTTGCTTCGTTTCCAGTTCAGTGTTTGCATACGTGTGACTATACCTGTCTATATACTCCTCCCTTTGGCCATTAATTAAATTATCCCTTAGTTGGCTAAACCTCACTCATGCTTCATTAGGCCCTTCTCAGCTAGGATTGAATATGCCCATGTCCAGGACTTTCCATATTTAGCTAACATTAATTCCCTCACTAGCTGAGCTCCTTTCTCTATGTCCTCAAATGTCCCATGATTGTATTATTCTGCAAAAAATAAATTAATGAACGTCTTTCTATTTTCAAATGATCAACAAATTCTGACATCTTTGTTTCCTCGTTCTCTTATAATCTCTCTCAATCAGAATTAATCTTTGGCTTTCCAACTGTTGAATATTTGCATTACCCTATCCAATAACCATGAGCTGTACTTTCCACCTGCAGATCCCTGGACAGCCCTTTGGTTTTTGTTTTGTTTTGTTTTGTTTTCCTCTGACTTATTCTCCTCCTCTCTTGAAGCATTTGCATTCCATGTATTTATTCAATCTTCCTGTCTTCTCCTCTCCATGATGTTTACTTTGGGGATGTTTCTTGACTGTCAGGATGTCAGTTTGATGAAAATGGAACCAGACAGGAAGTCAGGACCAAATCCTGAACCTAATTCCCAGGACTGACTTCCTGGCTTCTCAGAATACTTATTTATTTGGCCATAAGTAACCTTGGTTAATTTTTGTTTTGCATGACTTTAGTGCTTGCTGTTGCTGTTGTCATGTTGGGGATTAAGCTCAGAACCTACTGCATGGTAGGCATGTTGCCCCACATCTTCAGTCTTAAGAAGCTGTTTTTAAGGTACTATTTGATTCTGCAATATTAAGTTAAAGGCTAGGGAGATGGCTTAGAGATAAATTATTTGCCTTGCAAGTGTGAAAATCTGAGTTTGGATTTCCAGAGCCTATTTAAAAAGCTAGGTGTCCTGGTACATGCTTGTTATCTGCCTGTGCTAGCATAGGCAGATTCTGGAACTCACTGACCAATCAGCTGAGCCTACTTGGTGAAGTTTCAAGCCAATGAGAGACCTTTTCCCAAACAAAATGAGGAATCTACCTGAGGACTGACCTGTTTTTCACCTGACTTCCTTATACTTCCATGGGAAGCAAAGAAGATCTGAAATTCAATTTGGGTATTATTGATTACTTTTCTTGTTGGTATGATCAAAATATTTGGCAAGAAGCAACCAAAGTCATAAAGGAATTATTTTGGCTTACAGTTTGGTGGCATATAGTACATCATGGCAGATAGGAAGTATGATAGCAGAATCAGGAGGCTGCTGATCACATTGTGTCCATGATCAGAAAGCAGGAGCAGTATATTTCACTTAGAAGTTCTTTTTGGTTTATATCTCCATTTTTGGTTCATCCTGAGTGTGGTGGTTTGAATAAAAATGGCTCTCAGAGGCTCATATATTCTAATGTTTGGTCATTGGGAAGTGGGACTACTTGATAGGGATTAGGAGGTGTGGCCTTAATGGGGTAGGTATGGCCTTATTGGAGGAAGTATGTCATTGAGAGTGAGCTTTGAGGTTTCAAAACAGTGTCTTTCTCCACTGTTGCCTGCAGATCTGAATATAAAATTCTCAACTACTTCTCCATCACCATGTCTCCCAGTGTGCAGCCATGCTCCCCATCATAATGAAAATGGACTAAACCTCTGAAACTGTAAACAAGTCCCAGTCAAATACTTTGTTTTATCAGAGTTGCTGTGGTCCTGGTGACTCTCACAACAATAGAACACTGGTTAAGACACTGAGTTTGGTATAAAATCATTATGTTCCCATTGCTTGTTATATGTTAGAACCCAGGAGTCTTCATCCAGGATAACTACTTAATAAAATGTTTGATTTTGAACAAGAGGATTGGTTTTGATAACACAAAATGATCTTTTTATGTACTTGACTGTAATTAGTGAGGGGGTGGTGAATACATGGAGGTTGGAGATTATTCATCACATACTGGTTTCTACAAGAATAAAGATAGGATGGTACACACCAGAGTTGAACCATTGTGTAGCTAAGTTCTAGCATGGGTACACAATGCTACCAGTCAGATTTCTGTGTTTCCTTACTCAAAGTGATCACACACTATCATTTTTTTAATTAGACAGCACAACTTAAATAATTAATGACTGTTGAAATAAAGGAAATGGAAGTGAATTTAGGCTTAAGGATCATCACCTTAACATCCTTGAGAAACAAGACATAATATAAATGGCCTGTGTATTCATTTCCATCAATTATCATTGCAGGCTCATTTTGTGGCAAACACTGTATTTTATGCTATAGATGGAGAACAGTAGCTAGACTGGACCTTGCCCTCAAGGATTTCACAAGTTAGATGAGCAACTGAACCCTAAGTGACAATGTTACATGTGCTATGGAGATAACACAACAAAAAAGATGAGAGCCCCAAGGGTTAGAGTTTCCTAGGAAAGCTAGGATTTGAATTGATCATTACTCAGGATAAAAGATGCTAACAATAGCTGGCTGTCATGCTCATAGTCAGGTGCATGTACTGCAGGATAGCTTCAAATACAGTTACTGTCATCATGGTGCCAAGCTCAGTGTTTCAGGCCCAAAGTGCTTAAAAATAATCTTCTAAAAACTGACACAGTGAGGTACCTAATGCTTTAGACCCTGAGACTTACACTGTGTATATAGATTTGCACAATGGGATAGCTAAGCACCTGTGACGGCATCATATCTGATATCATATCATAACTTTCAAAACAGTTTAGTATGAATTCTCAGGAACGATGCTGAATGAGTAATTGTCAAAGGAACCAAAATATTATTCTGAGGATAGTGGCCCAGCCATTAAAGTACTTCCTGGAGTTCAGAACTTGAGACACCATTTAAAGCCAAGTGACACCGGGACCTGTCCTTAGTGCATGAGCTGGCTTTCTGGAACCTAGGGCCTATGCTGGGATACTTTGCTCAGCCTTCGTGAAGGGAGGAGGGGACTGGACCTGCCTCGACTGAATCTACCAGGCTGAGCTGAATCCCCAAGGGAGTCCTTGCCTTGGAGGAGGTGAGAATGAGGGGTGGATTGGGGGGAGGGCAGTGGGGACAGGAGGAGGGAGGATGGGAATCCATGGCTGATATGTAAAATTAAATTAATTATAAAATTTAAAGAAAAAAAAGTCAAGTGAATGTGGTAGCCACCTAGAATCCAGCCAATAAACAGGATCCCCCGGACAAATTGGCCGACAGACTAGCAGAAAAGATGAGCTCCATATTTAGTGAGAGACCCTACCTCAGTATATAGAGTGGAGAGAAACTAGGGAAGACACCCAGTGTCAACATTAGACCTCCATATGCACATACAGCTGCACACACATGTGCCCATATACATGTGAACATGCTTACACACAAACATGCTCACCAAACCCATACATACATGCCCCCAAATAGTTTGAGGTTCTTAGCAATTATGATGAAAGGTAGAATTTGAATTGAAAACTGAATTGAAATACCAAGTCTCTCACTAATAAGATTCGAGACTGTGACAATATCACTTTACTTTATTTGACAGTTTCCTTCTAGTTAAAATAATTTAATGCCTTATGTCAGAGTTACATAGAACAGGGCCAGGAGAGATAAAGAGAGCTTACATCCTATACTTCATCTCTTTTTCATACCTTGAAGGAATTAAAAAATATTAAATTTCCTATCATAAAACTTCATGATATTTTCAGAACAAATTATTTTTCCAGATGAAGAGTTCACAAGTCTTTTTCATTAGGTAAAGTTTCACACTCTATTAAGTATTTTTGCCAGACATTTAAGTTACGACTTGCTTTCAATGGAACATATAAGGAGCTGTGTAGGCCATTTTACTTACAAACAGGGGACGCTACTAGAAGCCTCTGAGCTCATTTCTTTAGTGTGTTCACACAATTGGAACTGCCCACCTTCAGGTTAAGCAGAGTGTGTAAGCTGATGTTTCACCCCAAACACAGATGCAAACTGTGGGAAAATGGCCATGGCAGAAGGAAAATTCAAGTTGAGAACAAACATTTGTTCTGAAACCTATATTTAAGACAAAGTAGGAGGTGCCTTGATATTGATGAATCTTTAATTGTGACATTCAAAGATAAAACATACTCAACCCAAAAGTCAAATGTAAAAACAACACAAAAGCCACCAATGCCTGCCATTCCACCATATGAGCCCACATACTTTAGATGCTGTCTTGGGGCTCTTTGTATTCAAGACACAAACACTAGGATTGCATTAATAATGTTCAGGTTCTCTGGTGGGGTGGGGGGAGATACCGCAGGGCTCAAGCACACTTTATGTAGTTGGCTTGTCACTGTTGTAATGTTATCAGAAGCCTTGAGGCTCGTTGCCAAGACTGTAGCTGATATCAGAACTACATGCAATGAAAAATCAGTCATTAGAACATGGAGAATTCTCTGTGACCATAATTTATCTCAAAACAGAAATGATATGCTTAAGACTTTTCCTGAATAAATATACTCACAAAATATTTTCCTTATCTGGGCAACCATGCTATGCCTGGTTAAAGCTTAGCCATAGTAAAACTCACAGAAAAATGGAAGAAAAAACTGAAAATTAATCTAGTTCCATCCTAAATATTAATTATAAATCTTATATCCAACCACCTTGTGTTGAGAGAAAAATTTATATAAACTTTAAGACTACTAAGGCCAATGTTGTTCATAAAATTCCTAACAAAGTTAGCAGTATGAAGGATGGCTTTCATTTCATTTTGCTAAGGAGTAGGCAGTCTTACATGCTTTCAAATATTTTCTTAAAATTGTGTGTGTGTGTGTGTGTGTGTGTGTGTAGGTGTTTATTGTACATAACTGCAGACGCCTGTGAAGTGCAGGTGCCTGTGGAGTACAGAACAAGGAGTTATATACAGTTGAGAGCTTCCTAAAATGAGTGCTGGAACTGAACTTGGGTCCTCTGCAAGAGCAGCATGCACTCTTAACCACTGGGCCATCGCTCTATCCCCCCATACATTTTTCCTAAGGTTAATTTCAGTGAGTTTTCTGGGAAAAAATATGTTCCTCTCAGTTCTAAATGCTATTCCTTAAAAGACACAGTATTATTGACAGGATAGAAAAAAATCTAATGAATTACCTGCTAAAAGATTGAGATCCATAATCTATTACAAAATAATTTACAATTGATGAAACTATAGGAGTCAAAAATTTCTTCCCCACACTTCTCCCACTGATTAAAAGGAATACTGTGTGACAGAATACACCTGCTGAATCCTATTTCCTCAGCTTGAATTGTGACCTTCAGGATTGAATGCTGACCTTAGAGTTCACTCTATACTCAGACATGAAGGATGCTGTTTCTATGGTTAGTATTGACAACACTGACCTATGTATCTAAAGGCCAACCGGACCAACAAGCTTTCCTCCCATATAGAACAAATGTGCTGCACCCATGTTGGAATGAAAACCCCAAGAGTGAGCTAGAAAGTGATTATTTCTCTCAAGCATTCTCCTGTTGGAAAGATTCTCCTTTCTGGTGAGAACTCTGTCTTGGTGCTTTCTGTTACAAACTGTCATAATATCGCTTTAATTACATATGAGAATTAAATTAGGAGAGCGATCTCCTTGGCCTATAATTAATGGAAAGCCTGCCTCCCTCCATAACTGCTGAACTAGTCAGTGACTTTTACATAACAGAGCAAGATACATAATTGAAATTACTCTTCGCTCTCACACAAATGACAAGGGGGGGAAGCAGGCAGCATGTTCTTTGTAGTGCATGGTTTGGTTTATAGAAGTTGGCTTCCTTTCTGTACTTTGTGTAACTATTGCTGTAGCTTTCAGCCTTCCTGTGATCCTACAAGGAAATGCCATTTTTCAATTTAATAGAGGTGTAATTCTATTTTAGCCCCATGTGGTCTGGTGGAAACGTACAGAGGTCCCAACAGCCATGCAGCCCTCTACTTCTGTTCCTCCCTCAAGAAACAAGATTGCTAAAGACAAGCTGTTGATAAGCTGCTGTTCTAATGTATCCCTTAGAACAAACCACTGGAAAGTTAGTCATTTTCACAGGTTAGTGAGTGAAGGAGCTCCTGCTGCATTCTGGGAACTGGTCCATATACCTTCATGTTGACTCATCTGGTGCTCACAGCTCTTTTCACAGTTCAGAAACACAGAAATTAAGCAACATTGAATCCTGCATGGTAGAGCAAAGAGGTCAACCCATACACCTGTACCTACATTCTAGAATGACCACTGTTCAGGCTGAAGTGAACAACTCCAGACAAGGGTCAGCATCTCGGGGTCTCAAATTGGCTTTTCACCTTCCCAGCAGAATAGGTGACTTTCAAGCTAGTATTTTCAGCTGAGGATGAAACAAACATGTACTAAATAATTTTAGAAGACGAATATGCTTACTTTTATGGATTTTTGAGGGGGGGGGGAGATCAGGAAGGGCTGGAGAGATGGCTCATTTCGTGCGTGCGTGCGTGCGTGCACACCTACACACACACACACACACACACACACACACACACACACACACACCCCTACACATATGCACACACTTGCCTGAAGGAATAGCTGTTTGTAAAGTGTTTGCCATGGAAGCATTAAGACATGAATTCAGATTCCCAGCACCCATGTAAAAGCCAGTGGCATTCATCAGTGCCAGCAACATTACAGAGACAGAGATAGGAGATTCTCTGAGGCTCGCCAGCCATGCAGTCTAGGTGAAATTGTGAGCTTCAAGTTTAGTGAGAAACTGTGACTCAAAAAAAAAAAAAATGTGAAGAGGAACTAGAGAAATGGTTCAGCCATTAACAGCCCTTGTGCTTTTCCAGATGACCTAGGTTTGATTCTCAGCTCCAACATGGTAGCTAACAACAGCCTGTAACTCCAGTTCCAGGGAACCAGATGCACTCTTATGCACATGGCACACAGACATACCTGTAGGCAAAATACCCGTAGACATAAAAGAATAATAATAAAACAATGTGGAGAAAGACATCTTCATTTACCTCTATCCTCCACATACATGTGCACACACACCTCAACATATATATGCACACATAGGAAAAAGTATACACACAAGTTCATACATACATGCACACACACAAAGATGAGATCAGCAATGTTAGGATCCTAAAACACTTGGACTTTCCATACATACTTTTAAATCATAACATTAATTTTTTTTAAAATTCCAAAACATGGGTTCATGAGAACTTTTGTCCTACTCAGATTCTGTTGCCTTGGCTTTTCTAATAATATCAGTAGTATGACATCTTTAACTTGAGGGATGAAACAGTTTTAACTCACTCAGACTTTTTTTTCTCTGTTATCATAATGCTGGATGTCACATCCAACATAGGTTCACTTCATAATCAATATAGCAATTCTTCACACCCATCATCTACAATTCAAAGTTTCACATTAGACTTTTGCCATAGTTTACATACTTTATCCAGTTTGTATCTTTTACTTCTGCCATGACAAATATATAGAAAAAATATAAAATAAGCCAATTCACTCTTCAATTCTAGCATCAATTACAACTCTTTCTGAGTTGATATTGAATTAAGTAAACAAGCAGATAAAGTAAAAAAAGTTATACGAAAGAATTTTGGAGAAGTTAAATTATTTATTAAAGGTCTACAATGAAGGGAAATTAAAATCATGACAACTAAGAATTTGAGTGAGGAGAGGCATCATTTGTTCGGCAGTAGTCATGTCTGAGAGGAGTGCAGCTGTTTGAGTTAACAGTTCAAATCAGTCCTTGGTAAGTTTCAATTGTTTGGTGGTTGCTTTTGCTGGTAGGAAAGCAAATTATACAAAAGCCTCCAAAAGTTAAAGTCTAGAGAAGTGATAAGGAAGTTTGGTCCTCACCTATTATGCTGCCCAGCTGAGATGTTTTGTGCTAGATTACATTTGCATTATTCCTGATTTACCATGAACATAGTCAAGCTCGCTCTCTCTTTCTCTCTCTCTCTCTCTCTCTCTCTCTCTCTCTCTCTCTCTCTCTCTCTCTCTCTCTCTCTCAGTCACTTTGTATTCAGGTCATTTAAAATTCCCTTCAACTCCTTCCTGCCCCAAACAATACACATACACAAAAAAAGAAAAATTAAATAAATTTCCTATTTGATGATTTTTTTTTAAATTTGGAATTATTGCTTATGTAACTATTCAAAACATGCTCTGTTGCCCTTTATGCATGTAGAAATTAGAAGGAAAACCAGAATGAGTAACAGTCTTACTAATCTAACAAGTTCTTATGTTCTGTGCCTTAACAAATACTTCTGCCATGCTTATTTAGGAACACTGGCATTGCTTAATGAACTAAGGATGCACAAGATAGGAGTATACCATGATGTATTTAGTAAGATGTATTTATGAGAACCATGGAATATTTCATGTGGATAAGCCCAACTGTGGAGCTCCTGCATCTTAAAGTAACTATAAAATAATGTCAGGAATCAATACTAATTGGTATTTATAAACCAACTGGGAAAAGCCTGTCCTTACAAAGGCCTCTACTGCATTGCTAAAGACATGCAAGAATTATTTGTTTGGACAATGTGCTCAAATGGCTCCTGTAAGAGACTTGGTCCTCAGGGTGGAATGCTCGAGAAAGTGCTATGGACTTTCAGAAAATGAGACCTTATTGGAAGCCCTTAGGTCATTGAGGGTCTGCTCTTGAAAGAGATTAGAAAATTGAGGCATCTTCTAGGATAATTGCTTCCCATATTCTGATGCAAGCATTTCTTCTCTTTCACATACTCTTTCCAAGCATGTGTTGCCCTTGCCAAAAATCCCAAACAGTGGGTTTCCTGCCCCCCTGGAGCCTCCAGAACCATGCAATAAAATAAACCTTTGTGGCTGGGAGTAAAGGTTTATTTTATTCAGCGGGTAAAAGCTCTTGCCACACAAGCATGAGGAATGGAATTCAGATCCCCAGAATCCACATAAACCCAGACCAGTCATTGCATTTCCATAATCCCAGTGTTCCTATGGTGAGAAGGGTGGTGCAGAGAAAAGAGCCTGCAGAGGCTAGACTGGCTTATTCATTGGAGATGACCTCATCTCAGATAAATGAGGATCGATCTCTCTCTCTCTCTCTCTCTCTCTCTCTCTCTCTCTCTCTCTCTCTCTGTCTGTCTCCATATATATCCCATACACAGACATACACACAGAGACTACACATGCATAGAATAAAAAAATAAATAAACCTCTCTTTCCTTATAAGTTTTTACAAGTATTTTGTGTAGCAACAGGAAGCTGGCTAACAGCAGTTCATCCAGCAGTCTGACTTAAGCAAAGCCAGAAAGGTACCCAACCAACCCTCTCAGTGGACTGAAACAATTCATTTCATTAAATAGTCTTCAGGGCAAGTATATGTTGACCCAAAATCATGACTCAATGTACAAATCCCTGATCTTTACTGTTGCACAAAATCATAAAGAAGTCTGTGTAAGAAATTCAACATGCTGGGTAGTGACTCACTACGGCTTTATAAATAGCCTTTGATTATGTCACATTTCCCACTTTACTAGCAACCAATGACACAAATCAGGAGTGAGAAATCAGAATCCAACCATCCACTCTTTCTGGATGCACTGTCAATAATTTATACAGAGGACACATTAACACCTTTGGGATTCCTTACACATGAACATAGGAAAGTCTAAGGTCCACAAGCTACACTAGGATAACGATAATGGCAAGCATTCCTCACTGTAAGCTTAGGATTCAAAGAGTTATTGTTTCTCAATATCCAGAAGACACAGATCTTTCAGACTTCTCCATGGAGGTGAGAGAAACAAGAAAGAACAGGAGCTGGTCCTCACCTTTATTCAAATATGACCTAATCTCAGTGATGTGTCAATAAAGTCAGTACATCCTACTTCAATTTTTTTTAACTTTTTAAAATTTAAAACTTTTATGCATATAATTATTTTATATGAATGTCTGTCTGTGTACCACATGCATGCCTGGTTCTCACAGAATCCAGAAAGGGACATTGGGTCACATAAAACTAGAGTTACAGCCACTTGGGAGCCACCATGAAGGTGCTGAAAATTGAATCTGGGTCCTTTGGAAGAGCAGACAGGGATGTTTGTTTGTTTGTTTGTTTGTTCGTTTGTTGATAAAGAATCTAACTTTGTAGCCTTGGGATAACCTAGAGCTCACTATATAGACAAGGCTGGGGATTGAACTCATAGGGATCCACCTGCCTCAACCTCCTAAGTGCTAGGATTAAAATTATATGCAACTATACCAGGCAGTCAGTGCTCTAAAATCACTGAGCTATCTCTCTAGCTACCTCCCCCACCTAATTTTAAATTTTTTGCTTTCATTTTTTCTTTATTAAGAAATTTTCTACTCACTCCACATACTGTCCACAGATTCCCCCCTCCTCCCTGCTTCCACCCCCCATCCCTCTTACCCAGGACATCCCGCATCCCCACATCCCCCAAATCGAGGTCTCCCATGGGGAGTCAGCAGAGCCCAGCACACTGATCCTAGGCAGGTCCAAGCCCCTTCCCACTGCACCAAGGCTGTGCAAGGTGTCACACCACAGGCACCGGGTTCCAGAAGCCTGTCCATAGACCAGGGACAGATCCCGATCCCCCTGCCTGGGTGCTACATTCGTTTGTTTGTTTGTTTGTTTGTTTGTTTGTTTGTTTATTGTGTGTGGATGCATATAGACCATGGTGTTCCCATGGAAGTCAGAGCACAGCTTTTTGGAGTCAGTTCTTCCCTACCATGTGGGACCTGGGAATGGAACTGGGCTTATCAGGATTGCCAGTAGGGATTTTTATCTACTGAATCATTTCGCCAGCTCAACATCCTATTTGCTACCTTAGTAACCTAAGGTAGCAGCAAAACACAAAGAGAGAAAGAGGGATCACTAATATCCCAAACCCAGACCTGGCACATGTAGTGAGTGATAGAGAAGAGAATCTAAGGAAATTATCTTTCCAGTGAACTGATGCGATCTCATCTGAGAGAGAAAATCTGTCCCCAAACTTAATGACCTAAAATAACAGCCACTTATTTGGCCATGAGTCTGTGTATGTAGGATGTTGCCACTAGGCTCTGCTGGGAAGGAATGCTGGTACTCAGTCATGCCCTCAGTGGGGACAGAGAGTCTCTAGCTCCCTCCCTCTGCTCATTGGGCCTCTGAATGTTCAAGGGACTGTTTGTTTCCTTGCATTTTGATTTTATTTTTATGTTTGTGTTTATTTTTCATGTTATAGAGTGCAACAGAGAACAAGCATGCCTTAGAAAAAAACCCTTTTCAAATATCTCCTGGCTATGCATGACTGACTGCATCTGTCCGACAGTCAACAGGGAATGCATAGGAAAGCCCATGGACACCAGAGGGGAGAGAAGCATGAATCACCAGTACCATTTTGCTCATAATCTATCCCCCAGTAGCAAGGACCACTTTGTCTTGGGCTGGAGAAGAAGCTTTAAAATGGTGAAGCCTGGGAGGTGGACATCAGAATTAGTGCTTGGAGACAAAATTAAGAGGGGAGGTTGGGAGGGAATCCCCTGAATTAGGAATATGTTTTCTTCTTGTAAGTGATTTTGCATGGGAAGAAAGAAGAGTGGCAGAGCGAAGTCAGAAGAGGTAGCAACAGTAAGGGACATTTGTCAGTATGTTTGACTATTCTTATTGTTTATTTCAGTTGGTGGAAATGATTGCAGCAGTGTGGTTGTCTGAGAACAGTCCTTGAAGAGGAAGGTACAAATCCCATGAGCTCTGAGCCACAGAGCTCAGCTATTGCTGGGACAGAAGATTGGTTGATGGAAGAGAAAGTCAACATTCCTGATTCTCTGAATAGTGAGAGCCGGGGGTGTGAAGACCAGGAAGGTTTACATCTACATGTTAATGATTACACAAGGTAATAGTACAGGAAGGTATTTATTTACACAATGGAACCTGCACTCAAATAAACTTCCTTGGAAATCTCCTTCCTCATATCTCTCTGGAGGCTTGGAGCCCTCAGAAGTTCTGGGAGAATTGCCGACTGAGCACCTGCCATAATTGATTATCAAGAGCCATGCTGCCAGTGGGCCCCTGCTCCTCAGAGTAAGATCTCCCAGAGTCTTGACACACTGTCTTCCTGATTGAGAGAAAGGAGAACATTGTCCACTTTTTCAGATCTGAAAAATGGTTCTCTATTTTTATAAATCACATGGTGTTTATGTAGTTTAGATAAAGGGTCTAAAACGTCAAGTAAAATATAATTAACAATAAAATGTGTTTAATGTTTATTACTGATTAATATCCAGGCTTCCCCAGTGTGACAGCATTTATCCCATCAGACACTATCGACACTATTCATAAAAACCAGATGCAGGGCTCAGAGACAGTACAAATAACATCTTAGTCTTGTCCTTTAATGACTTCACAAAGTGTTAAAAATAGGGCGTTGGTTGGTTTGTCTCCTATAGGGAATTTATACCAATGGTTTCCCATACTTCCTGTGCAGTTGGTGATAAAACAGCTTTGGGAATAATCTAAATCCTAGCTAATAATCTAAATCCTAGCCAAAATGTTGTGGTTTTTGTTGTTGTTGTTGTTTTGTTTGGCTTGGTTTTGGTATTTTTGTTTTTTAATAGTTTGCTTGTTTTTTGCAAAATCAGTAAGATAATATAAACAACATGATCACTTTGTTTTGAGACAGGGATGAAAATAATGATAAAGCTATGCTTCTGTCAGCATGACTGTAGAAACCTGCCCACCACCATCTTCTTGATTCTATAAGCAGAGATGCTCAGGAAAAACCTAGTCTATAGCTGAGGTGAAAGAGAGTCCTGTAAAGTGAGAGCAAAAAGTAGTATGGTAACATTGAAAAGAAAAGCCCAGGCCATCTGTGGCAGGGATGAGGGGGTTGCTTCTCACAAATGATTGAGGCAGATTAAGATGTCCTTTGTGTTTAAAAAGAAATGCCAATTGAAATACTATACAGCTAGTAAAGCCGTCCAGAATTGATATAGGCACCATCATTATCTATGAGCTGCATTGCAAAAACTGTATGGAACTCAGAGGTTAGCATGGGAAAATGTCTAGTGAAATCTAAACACTTGTGTCAGTTAACAGTGCTATAGGAAGTCTAATGTAATAGCTTTGCCAAGTTTGTTATGATTATTAAGACTTTTATATTAGAAAGACTGAGGTAGTATATAGAGATATCCTTTATTAATTTTGTCTAAGTTCAAAATGTTTTAAAGGATAAAAAAATTAATTGCATATAGATAAAGGTCACTTGATTACAGTATTTTCCAAAACTCAGGAGCAATAAACTAGATGTTCAGCGAATGATCAGAATTAGTTTTTTGAAAAGCATGATGCTAAGTGAAAAAAAACACTAGTCACCAGGTTGAGACCTGCAACGTGACATAAAGGCTGTGGAAGCTAATTACATATCAGTGGGAAAGAACTGTGCGCATGCAGAAGCACACGCAAATAAAAAATGTGCTGCTTGAGATATGTCTTAGGATGGTGCTGTGTTTGAATATACAGACACTGGGTTAAGAGTCTTGAAACATGTAAACAATTATAACAAAATACAAAGGAACAAGCAGAGTTGATTGTGTAGAGATCAAAGCTGACCATGTCTGAAAACCAAGAGTATGATTAAGACAGTTCACCGTGCCTAAGGTTAACAAAACATCACCATGGGCTGGTGAATGGTGCAGTCTTAAAGTCCTTACAGAGCCAGTGTGAGGACTAGGGTTTGGATTCCCAGAAACCCAAGGAAAAGCAGGCTGAGCATGGTGGCCCATCTCTAATTTCAGTCCTTGACAGTGGAGACAATAGATTTCCCACAGCAAGGTACCTAGGTAGAATAGTAATATTGGCAGGCTGTTGGTTTGATTGACAAACCTTGTCTCAATAAAATAGAAAAGCATTTAGGGTGATTCCCAGCATCAACTTCCAGACTACATACCCACATACAAACAAACGGTCTTCTTGTCACATTGACACTGGCTATATTACATCTCTGCAGCTCAGGACATCCTTAAACTAAGAATCCTTCTGCCACAGCCTCCCAAGTGCTGGTGCTACAGGCATGTGCCATCATGCCTGGCTTTGCCACTCCAGTTTTAATTCTTTCTACAATGATACATGCTATTTTCTATTAAACATGTATTCTAATTTTATTTTTGTGAATGTAAGAAACTATGCTGGCAAAAATCCATGCATGGGAGAAAGTATTTATTTGAACTCACAGTTGAAGGTTACAGTCCATCATAGTAGGGAAGTCAAGGCAGCAAGACTTTAAACCATCGCATCACATCCTGCCCACAGTCAAGAGCAGAGAGAAATAAATGTATACATACTTATTCTCAGTTCCCCTTCTCTGTTATACAGTCCAGAACCCAAGCCCAGGGAATGAATGGTTACCACCCACAGTGGGCTGGCCTTCCCACATCCATTAACGTAATCATGACAACCCCAAATGGATATGCCCATAGGCCAATCTGATTTGGACAATCAGTATTGAGACTTTCAATCACTTTCCAGGTGATTCTAGACTGTGTCAAATTGGCAATTAAAACATAGCATATAAAAATTACAGCTATTCAGATAAAATTATTTTGGAAGTATTTCAACATTTAAGCTCATGAAAGGAAAGCACTATATTTTATATTTTCTTCAATGACAGATAAAACTTTAAAACATTTTGCTTTTTAAAATATCAATGATAGAAAGTCAGCTTTGTGAGCTTCTAATTTTACATGTTGTTCACAGTTAAAAACTGTCCCAACTCTCTAGTACAACTCCAAACAAAAGTGTTAGGACTGTAGCTAAGCAGAAGATAATATACATTTTTCCCACATTAAAAGTCTTTTAAAATGTATTTTCTAAACCAGGCTAAAGAGGTTTTTTTGGATATAAAATGCCATAAAAGAGTTTTTCCCCATTAATTTAATTCAGTATTGCATTTTGATGAATATAAAATAACTTTAATGTAAATTCTTGGAGGAGTAATTTGTAGGCATCATTTTTTTAATGCAGATATGACTTTTTTCCCCAATCAGAACTTTCAGGTATGTGATACTGCGTAGCAATATCTTTGACTCTGTTGGATATAGAAACATGTTTTATTCCAGGATAAACACTGAAGAAACTATTTGCCTTTGGATGGCTTGCTTGGATCTTTTTCTCTAGATACGCAAACTTCTATTCATTCTTATTAATTCTCTTTTACTGGGACTAGGTTTATTTACTTATTGGCTTTTAGTGAGGTGTTTTTGTTAGCCATAAGCACATTTTTACTTTCGGATGCTGATGATTAAAATAAAGCACATACTGCAAAGATGCTTGTATACTCGTTTATTGCAGCACCAGCTTAGGTGTCTATCAAAAGATAAATGGATAAATAAAATGTGGTATATGTGCACAGTCAGCCTTAAGGAAAAAAATCATATTTTTTTTAAAAAAAAAAAAATGATGGAACTAAGATCATTGTGTGAATAAAAGCCAGACTCGGAAAGGCAAAACATCACATTTTCTTTCATTTCTGTTTCCTAAACATTATACAGCTACACAAAATCATATGTGTGTTGTTCATGAATACAGGTGTGAGCCTATGGGGTTATTAATGGGAATAGGAGGAGGAAGAGAACCAAAAAGGAGAAAGGATGAATGTGGTCCAAGTATACAATGAAGGCTAGAGAGCTGGCTTGGCTGGTAGACCTCTTGCTGTGCAAGCATGAGGTCTGGAATTCCATCCCCAGCACTCACATAAAAAGGCACAGCAGTATGCACATGCAGTCTCAGTACTGGGGAGCTAAAGTCAGGCAGAGTCCTGGGGCTTGCTGACCAGACCATGACCCAAAATCAGCAAGCTCCGGGATAAATGGGAGTCCTTGCCTAACAAAAACAAGGTGGAGTATAATCGAGGAAGGCACTTGCCATCAACCTCTGGCAACTGTAAGTACATGTGCACTTATAGACACACTTGAACACACACACACACACACACACACACACACACACACACACACACACGTGCATGCATGTAACAAATGACTTTATGAAACCCATCACCATATATACTGGCTATACACCAATGAAATCTGTAGTAACATACAGAAGAGAACCATAATAATGTCTAAGCTAGCGTGGCACAGCAAGGCCTCAGTATGGAAGAGAGCCACATCCCCCGAAAGTTTATCTCAAGTTTCCCTTCCTCGGCTTCAGGGCGTGAACATTTCGCTCTTTTGTTTGTGTTCTGGTGACAGTTTAAGGTCTGACTGAGGATGTGGTCAGGCAATGGTAATCTCCATCCCACACACAACACAGCACTAAACTCCCCATTATTAGCTGTGTATGATTTAGCAGGGTCATTAGAAAGATGATTCATCCTCAGTAGGTGTAAACCAGCTCACTAAATCTAATGCCAAAAGGGAAGGGAGCATCTTGATTCCACTTTAGGCTAATAGCCAGGTGATTCAAGGTCCTTAAGAGCCCTGATGGAGGCCTCATTTCTCACCACTGACAGGATTCTAGAGTTTCATGCCAAACAATTCATTCATCTTTTCACTCCTCAGATATATAAATCTCCAAAATAAGCTGCTAACAGGGTCTGGAGATGCTGCTACTTCTTACCATATAGTTCAGAAAGCTAATATGTTCCCTCATCTTTTCTTTAAATTTCAACCACGTCTGATTGTGTTTAACCCTTCACACACACCCCACACACATACATTCAACCACGCGTATCTCTCGAATTGTGCAGTGAAGACTTTTCTTTTGGCGTCTTTCCATCTTCTTCCAGATTGCTCATGTGTGCCTTTTTATCCTACCCAGAAAACAGAAGCTTAGAGGATTCCCAACAATAGGATCTCCCCAGGCAGCTCTTGAATATCTTCACCCCTTTCTCTTCCAACTCTACTTTCAGCAGGCTGCCAATGAGAAAAGATAAAAAAAAAAGTAAATAAATAAAAAGCTCACCCTCTAAACGATTAGTAGCTCACATTGCTTCACTTGACTTCCCTCAGGAGACTTTGCATTAAAAAGGGTAGTGGAATCCTTGACCACAGTCTGTGTGCACCATCTAAGGGCAGAAGAAAGCTCTGGAGTGAATTTTCAGAACTGCATGGGCCAGTGGCATTCCTTAGCTGGTAAAGGCACTTGCATCCAAGTCTAATGACTTGAGTTTGACCTTTGGGACCCACAATGTAGAAGGAGAAAAATCAACTTCTACAAATTGTCCTGTGGCCTGCACATGTACTGTGGCATAGCATACACACACACACACACACACACACACACACACACACACAAATAAGTAGATAAATAAATAAACAGATGCAATAAAAATAGAAATGCAGGACTCTGGGGCACCACACTGGAACCCGAGGCTCACTGAGAAGGCTAGGCTGATTGGACAGCAAAGAGGGATCCTTCCATCTTGAACTCCCGAGGCCAGCACTAAGACTACAAGAGTGCACACATCACAGTATTCTGGTTTTTACCTGGTAACTGAACTCAGGTCCTCAGGCTTACACAGCAAACACTTTACCAAGCACAAGAATGCACGCTTTCAACAAGCTTCTAAGATTGAGATGTGGAAATAACAACATTTTTGTCCAAAGAAGTCAAACTTTTTTTTATATCATCATGCTCACTTGCTGTGCTAATATTAAAGAGTGATGTATAGTCCTCAAATACTTGATGGTAGGCTTACTATAGGGAATCTATATGCCAAGCAAATAGATTTAAATAATGATCAATATGTGTCTGTTGCAAATTCTTTTAATAAATTTTATTTATTTCTATTTATTGATGTGTGTGTATGCCCAGGAGTTTGTCTGTATGTGCACCACATACTTGCAGTACCTGTGGGACCAGAAGAAGGTGATGAATTCCATGCAGTTCCAGTCACAGGCAGTTACAAGCAGCCCAATATGAGTACTCAGAACTGAACAAGAGTTTTCTGAGAGACCATCAAATACTCTTAACTACTTAGCCCTTCCTCTAGCTCCCTGCTGCAGATTCTGAGATGAGTTTATCTCAGATTCAAATATCAGAATGTAGATAGTAAAGCAACTGCATCTCTTCTCTGGAGGAACTGCATCCATTCACTTTACCTAAAAGGTTATAGATATTCTTTCTGTGTTCCAGTGGTTTTCCACATCACCCAGTATCCAGGGGATTTGTAAGACTTTTTTCTTAATTTTATAATAAAATTGTTTAGTGTAATGCCAAAGGTAATATGTGATTATAACAGCAAATTAGACAACACAGTGACAACAATTCCATTATTCATGTTACTACTGCTATAATTTCCATAGCTCTCCTTTCATCAGTAATTCATTTGCCTATGAAGCAAAAAGGTCAGGGACTACTCTAAACTAAGCTCTGTGAACTAGTTCCATAAGCAGGAGATTCCATTGTAAGGGTGTAGAAGAGTAGATTACAATGAAATAGATTTTTTTTTTTTTACAAGATCAAGCATGATAAGCAGAAGGAATGGTACTTTCCATTGAATGGTAAAGGAAATCATTTCCAGGAAGGTAGATTTTGAGCTAATATCCAAGCAATGATAACAAGGAGTCTCTCCTGAGATGCTTCAGAATCAAACTCTAATCAGAGTAACTGGCCATGAAGAAGTATTTCCAGTGAGACTAAGCTTGGAATACTTCAAGAATGGAAGGAGAGTCAGTTTGTCTGGGTATTGTGTTCATCCGGAGAGTCTATTGCTATTCAATCCAGACAGAGTGGGCAAGGACAAATCAAAGAAATAATTCTACCAGATTCTACTTGGTAAGACATTCCCTTTTGTGGGGTTATTTACAAGAGTATGGGTGGGTTTACTTACGGGAGCATGGATGAGGTTGCTTACAAAATCATGGGTAAAGAGTTACCTATACGAGTTTGGATGAGGGATGCACTTGAAGAAACATGGGTGAGTGATTACATACAGAAGAATAGGTGAGTAACTTAGGCAATTACATTCCCCAAAGTCCCACCTCAGCATAAAAAGCTGAACACAGTAAAGCTGTATACAGGAACCCCTTTCCCATCTTCCAGATATCTCCCCTACTGAAGTGTTTCCTCTCTTCCAGGGGCTGTTCATTACTTCCATAGCCTCAGGGAGGGTTCTGTGAGCCTGGTAATTTCTCTACACTTCCTGAGTCTTACAAGTCTCTTGGGAAATTCATGGGCCTCCTGAGATTCTCTTCCTTCAGGAAGGGAAATATTTCAACATGGAGGGAAGATCTATGCAACACTGGGGTATGATGAAAGCTCTGGAACTGAGAAATGAAGCAAATAATAAGGTTATGCTGTGCCAAACTGCACTGTCCAGTATGGGAGCAGCATGCCAAGTGTGTAGCTCCAGAGGGTCTGAAACCAAGCTAGTCTCAACTAAGGTGTGCTAGAAATATAAAACAGATACCACTGGATCTTTATTCTCTATTAAAGAAAAAGCATTGTCTTGTAAATAATTGTCATACTGATGACATAATCAAATGATGATCTTTGACACTTTCAGCTACACTGAAAATGATTTATTATATTTGCCTTAATTTTTCTAATCTGTTTTTTAGGAAAAAGCACATATGGCCCATATGTTTGATGGACAATATTGATAAAGAGGTTTGCATGTGATGAACAGGAGGCTCCATTTGTAGAAAGGGATGCATGTAAACGATTCTGAGGTTGTATTATAATATATAATATGATTGACTTTTCCCTCTAATGATATTACAATGCTGTTGTATAGAGAAAAGACAAGACTAAGAGAAAACCAAATGTAAAATTTATGGTTAAAGATGGCCCAGACAGGGGTGGGATTAATAAAGATAAAGAAAGTAGTTTCAGACTTTATTTTAAAGTTTGAGCCATTGCTGGGGTGTTGCAAGTTAGTACCCAAGTAAAGGGGCCATTATAGGGCTTTTCAGTTTCATGAGGAAGACTGTCAGGACAACAGTTAGATCAGGAAAACATGAATTCTGTTCTCTAACCAAGTGGCACTTTGAATTGCCTGTTAATAGCCAAATAGTCTCTTTGATAGAAAACTCATGTTGATAAGGCTGAGGGGGTGGAAAAAGACTAGGAAACTGCTGGAGACCAAGTACATGGTGCTGCCACAGGAGCCAAGAAAGTACAATGCTTCAGAGAACAGAGGGTTCCACTTATCCAACCCTGCTCAGAGGTCAAGGCAGATGTGAGCAGAAAACAGGACACTTCATCCTGCAATAATCGTCATGAGATCATATGCTGTGGTGGTAGTAGTGGTGATGAAAGTCCACATAGAATGAGGATAGTAATCGTCATGAGATCATATGCTGTGGTGGTAGTAGTGGTGATGAAAGTCCACATAGAATGAGGATAGTGTGACATGGAAAGGGGAAAAAGGAGGGAAGGAAGGATGGAGAGGAAAAGGGAAAAAAGAAAAAGAATGAAAGGAAGAATAAAAGTCAAGTGTCTTTGTATGTAGCCAGTTGTTACCACACTTGCCTAGCATGTATGGAGCCCCAAGTTCTAGCCATCCCCAAAACTGCACAGGCTACACAAACACACTCCTGTAATCCCAGCATTCAGGATGAGAGGCTCAAGGTCAGGCTCAAGTATATACTGAGTTCTAGGCCAGCATGAGCTTCATGAGACCCTGCCTCAAAAGAAACAGAATGGGGGAAATGGCAAAATAGACCTTAGCAAACCTTCTACGAGACTTCTCATAAAGAAAAACAAATTAAATGAATGGGAGAGAGACAGAGATATAGACGGAGAAACAAAGAGAGACAGAGGGAGCTGTTGTCCATAATTCATTTATTTTTATTTTTGAGATTATAATATAATTACATTTCCCCTTCCTGTTCCTCCCTCCAACGCTTATCATATACCCCTCTCCTCCTTCAAATTTATGGCTTCTTTTTTCATTAGTCTTTATTGCATGCATATATGTATGTATATGCATATATATTCTAAAATATAACCTGCTCAGTCTGTAAGATGTTACCTGTATGTGTATTTTTAGGGCCGACAATTTGGCATTGGACAACCAATTAGTGTGCTCTTCCCTGGGGAGGACCACTTCTTCCAAACTCCCAGCTTCTTTCAAATGCTTATATTTCTTTGGGTAGGATGGGCTTTTGCTTATTCACTCTGACATGTCTATTGGTGTCATTTTTGTTCAGCTAACTTTTGGGATGTCATGTTGGTGAGATTTTATAGGTATAGCTTCTGACATTACTAGAAAACACAGTCTCACAGCACAGTCCCTAATCTCTGACTCTTACAGTCTTTTAAAAGTAAGTCATATCCAGTTTTTTCTGTGTGCTGAGGAGAACTATTTAGTAAAGTGAGAGAAAAATGATAAAAGTAGAATCATCACAGACAGGAGGCTCTGAATACTGATCACTGGAACAGGAAAGATGAGTCTTTAGTAAGGTTCAGATGTGTTGCCATATATATATATATATATATATACATATGTGTGTGTATGTGTGTATGTATGACACAGTACATGAGGACCTGTACTCTCCCTCTCTCTCTCCCTCTCTCTCTCTCACTTGCTCTCTCTCTCTTTCTCCCTTCATCTCTCCCTCCCTCCTTTGCCCCCATTCACATACTAATTTGTGAAATTTAGATATACAACTTCAAATGCATTAAACTCTTCAGCTCTAACTTCAAATGTCAATTCAGAGAAACCAGGTGTCTCTTTCTAGCAGGTACACCATATAAAAGACATTCATTTCCTTCTGGGAACATCTACAATGTGGTATTTAAGACTTTC
The DNA here is from genome assembly GCF_004664715.2 of Peromyscus leucopus. Classification (NCBI taxonomy): domain Eukaryota; kingdom Metazoa; phylum Chordata; class Mammalia; order Rodentia; family Cricetidae; genus Peromyscus; species Peromyscus leucopus. The sequence continues at coordinate 50,598,150 of NC_051067.1, forward strand.
CCCAAAAGTGTGGCTTACTTAATTCTTCTGATTAATTCATAACTCCAAATACCCAGTGACTGACTTTAATCAAGAAACTCAAAATGTCTACTTTGAAGTATGTTCTGTATTAGCCCTCTCTATCTCTCTATCTACTTACTGTCTCTCATTTTGGAAGCTCTAGTATTTGGACACTATCTGCTTTCTTCTCAATCTCCCTTCCTCCAATCAGGCTCTTTGTTTTGTTTTGTGTAGTTGTTTTTGCTATTGTTCCATTTTCGAAGGTGATGGCACTCAAAACAGTTTGCATTTGTTTAGAAGCTAGGAATTATGGCATTTCAAACTCCCTGGACTTCTAGCTGGGATATCTATTCCTTCTTCTCAGCACTTTTTCTGTGGTCCAGAATCTTCTCTTATGTTTCTGAGCACATTAATTTCAATGTCTTTGCTTTCAATACCAACTCTGACCCTCTGAGTTCCCTTGAGTCTTTTTGTTGTGTTCCTCCTCTTGTTTGAAGGATTTTTCTCGAAAAGTTTTGAGTACTTAACTATCCATTTATATAGAAAAGCTACTATAAAGACCTATGTAAGTGATAGCATATACCCACTGGTGGGCTTCCTTTTGAGATGACCAGTGGTCTTCAGAGACCACTCAGGGCTAAGTCAAGTTTTTTACTCTTTGTAGTGGTTCAGCTTCTTTAGGGAAAGACTTGAAATTCTTGATTCCATTAAGCTTGGAATCAGTCATGAGGATCCAGTTACTAACGGTTCTCAGAAGAGGGATCATCAGTCTATAAAGTGCTGCATACATGAGAACCTAAGTCCTAGTTTCAGTACCTAGGTAAAAAGCAAGGGGATACACACTTGTAACCTAGCAGAGTAGACACAAGATGATCACTGGACTCACTGGTCAATCAATGTAACCTACACAGTGAGCCCAGTTCCAAGTGTCTCAAGGAATACAATGGGTGACTCCCTTCACACAAATGTGCAAACATGTTCAAGCACTTCACACACACACACAAATAAATGAAATTTCCTCACTCTAAACTCACATCCCACCTGCAAATACACATATCCCTTCCCATGGATGGGAGGCCTTAGCTTCATAAGTCTGGTATCCTAGCACAAACCAGTTCCTTTCTTATTGGTGATTCAGTCTATGAACATATGTGATCATAACTTATCTTTAAAGTCACATATTACATTCCCCCTGCTTCTTGGGACCTCTATCCTTGGTGATTGAGAATTATAAATATCTCCTAATTTCTTCCTAGTAGGGCAGAAACTGCTGAATTTCCACCTTACATCAGAGACTATATTCAATTTCAACCTTCATTTTCCCACAAATATGCCAGGTGTATTCCCATCGTAGGAGTTTTATGTGGCTGGTTACTCTCTATATATTTTTGACAGTACAGGGCATCTAATGATGGGCTCCTGTATATCATTCAGATAATCAGATTCTTACCAACATTGTCTCTAACCAATAAGAGTATTTTAAGTATTCTGTATTACTATGATGTACTGGATATTTGTTCTAATTATCAATGTTAATCAAAGTAGCAGTGACTAAATGGTGTCTTGTTTGAACTTGAACACTTACAACCAAGGCTGTATTTGTCTCTTGGAATACAAATGAACAAACAAACAAAGAAACAAACAAAAGATCAAACAAACAAAATCCCTATTTTCCTGGAAGGACAGTGGAGACTTTATAAGGAATAAATATTTCCCCTTTAATGTATAGAATTTCTTGGTCTTTAAAGGGGGAATTTAAAGAAGGAATAACATATTGCAAGAGAAAGGAAGCAAACAGTCAAACAGCATGTTCAGACAACAGCGAAAGGCATGGAAGAACAAGAAGAGATGGTGCCTGAGAAAGGGTTAAGAGACAAGTAAAAGGGACATATACATTCAAAGCAGCTTTACTTTATTGGTATTGATTGCATCTTCTTCCTGGAGTTTTGCATCTTGTCAATGAATAATGCATAAGCTTAATGGTCTAGTTTGCTAGGAACCCACAAACTACTTCAAAGGGGTCTAGAAGATACTCAATTCCAATTTCACAAGAATTACTACTCAACAGAGAGCTCATAAAACTGTCTTCTGATTGTTTGCCATAGTTGAGAACCTGGCTGTACTGATGGTTGTGAGCCAGGGTGTATATTCTCCTGGGCCCAGCTGAGTTCATCTTAGGGGTCCTAGGAAACTCTGAACTCACAGCTAGAGAACAAAGACATGAATCCTTCTGCTTACTCTGAGACTTCAAGACTGTCTCCCTAGCCCCAAGAGGCCATAGAACTTGCAGCTGGCTCAGCTTACCCAGACCAGGGGATGAATACCCTAGGAAGAATCCTACCCCAGTGGGAGATAGGAGTCTTGGTAAATGACCAGCTGTTCTGTCCTCTGAGAACATAATGCCCCCAGAATGTTCTGTTCTCTTCCTCCTTGGAGCATCCCTGCTCACAAGGAAATGTTCCACTAGACATACAAGGTAGCTCCTCTTCCCTCTTGCCATTCTTCCTCTTCTCTCTCACTTCTGCTTCCTGAAATTGCCTCCTGTTAAATTACCTATGCCCACTTTTGCTCAGGCTCAGATTTGGAGAGGATCCAACCAGGACATAAGCCCAACGAATGCGGGTATTAGACATGAAGGTGCCCAGTGACAAAGCCGGAACTCTAGAGGCTAAAAGCAAGAAGATCACTGCAAGTTTAAGGCCTCTGTGCTGCAGAGATGAGTTCCAGGGTACCCCGCTTTTATATGAGATCTTATCCTCTCCCTGCCCCTCCCCCAAAAAACATAAAAGCAAACCAAACAAGAAACAAATGATGTTCATCTGTTTACCAGTTCCCATCAACTCACGATGTATATAGGCATTGAGCCTTTCCATCTTTTCCCTCCTTTATTTTTAAGTTGTTAAATTTTTTTTGTATTGTTGTTGGTTGCTGTATGGTTTGAGTGAAAATGGCTCTCATGGGCTCATATATCTGAATGCTTGTTCCAAGTTAGTAGAACTGTTTGGGAAGGATTAGAAGGTGAGGCATTGTCAGAGAATGTCTCTGGGGTGGGCATTGAGGTTTCAAAAGCCTGGTTAGCCTGTCCCTCTGCCTCTTGGTTGTTGTCCCGACATGTGAGCTCTCAGCTACTGTCCTGACTCGATATTGCCTGCTGCCATGCTCCTTGTTATGAACCTTATTCATCTTCTAAAACTGTAAGCAAGCCTCCAATTAAACCAATGGTTCTCAACCTGTGGGTCACGACCCCTTTGGTGGACAAATGACCCTTTCACAGAAGTCACCTAGACCTGTGACAAACTGGTTTGGTTTGTTTTGAGACAAGTGGCCTGGAACTCCTAACGACTCATCTGATTCAGCCTCATGTGTCCTGGGATTTTAGGTATAAGCCACCACTCTCTGCTTCTATTTCTTTTGTTTTTAAATAACCAGTTTTAGGAAATTTTTGTGGGGGTGAGGTGGATGTGCCATCATTTATATTTATTGGAAGAAAAAGTCATCAGGGATTCAGAATAGAATACCCAACTAAGAGCCTAAAAATGAGTGTTTTAGTCTTAGGATTTTGTTGTTGTTGTTATTCCTAGAGATAGAAAATTAATTTTGTCTCTAAAAATCTCAATTTCTTAACTGATTAAAATGAAGGAGTTGAATGCCAAAGATATTTGTCAAGCTGAGTCAGATTTCTTCTAGACTCAGGACTCTTTTGGACAAAGTTATAGTTTTGGACATGTTTTCATGAGGCCAACTGGCCATGGTTAAGTTTTTACCTGCCTAGAATAATTTCCCACTAGCACACAACTGCATCTGTCCCTTTGCTTGGACCTTTCTTTCTTTCTTTCTTTCTTTCTTTCTTTCTTTCTTTCTTTCTTTCTCTCTCTCTCTCTCTCTCTCTCTCTTTCTTTCTTTCTTTCTTTCTTTCTTTCTCTCTCTCTCTCTCTCTCTCTCTCTCTCTCTTTCTTTCTCTTCCTTCCTTCCTTCCTTTCTTTCTTTCCTTCCTTCCTTTCTTTCCTTCTCTCTGTTTCTCTCTTTCTACCCATTTCTCTCTCTTTCTGACCATTTCTCTCTCTTTCTTTCTATTTCTTTCCCTCCCTCTCTCCTCCTCTCTCTTTCTCTCTTTCTTTCTGATCCTCTCTTTCTGACCATTTCTCTCTCTTTCTGAACATTTCTTTTTCTCTCTCTCTCCCTCTCCCCGCCTCTCTCTCTCTCTCTCTCTCTCTCTCTCTCTCTCTCCATCATTTTGTGTGTGAGCCTAGGTGCTCAATTGCCATGGCACACAAGTGGAAGTCAGAGGCAACTTTCAGAAGTCAGTCTCCACTTCCCACCTTTTTGAGGCAAGGTCTCTTATTGTTCAGGCTATAGTGTCCAGCTAGCCTTAGAGACCCTTGAGATGCTCTTGTGAGTGTCTGCTATCTCTCTGTAAGAGTGTTGGAATTGCTGATGTGTGACATTGTGTTTGGCTTTACATGAGTTCTGTGGATCTTAACTTGAGTCCTTAAGTTTATACTTTACATACTGAGCCATATCCCTGGCCCTTTGCTTGATGGTTCTTAAGGCTTGAGTAAGCTCACAGTTTTAAGTCTACATCTTATTTAATTTAGGTCAACAACAACTTCTTTCTCCTTCAGCAGAGTATAACTAAGTAAACCATGCTACCAGGAAATGAACCAAGAAAGCCAAGCTGGAAAAATCCCTAGCTAGTCCCAAGTTTTTCCTCTTTTCTTCCGTTCCCCTTTAGAAAACGCCCATGAATATACGTGATCTTCCTACCCTAACCACCAGACTCTGAATTTTTCTTTAGGATGAACTTTAGAGACAAAAGGGAGGCAGCTGTGACGACTCTTCGGTGACCGGGCCAAGAGCTCAGGGCCAAGCTCCAAGGCAGGGATAGCTTTGCTCCCCTTTCCAAATCACCTAAGTCACTGGCTGCCAATTCTACATGACGGGAGGACAGGCTGACAGAAGGTATTAAAAGGAGAAAGTAAAATAGTTCCTTTGTTCTGAGTAGAAATTGCCCAAAGGAAATTCCTGTTCTCAGCAGGTGATTAAACAGGTTTTATTAGAGGCCATTATGGGGATGGAGTTACTAATGCTGTTTTGTTGTGATAAAACAGTTCATTCATTTTCTTATAATTTACCTTTCAAATAATAAGCACTAGATTTATTAACAATTTGATAACTCTAGCTTAAGTGTCAGAACGTTTTATGGATAATTTACAACTTATTCTCTTATGAGACAAAGCTCAAAGGCATTCACTAAATGTCTCTTAAAATGCAGGAGAGCAAATTGAGTGAGTGGGTGAACCAGTATGGATGGCTATGTATTTTGCTTGAATAAGCTCAAGCAGGGGCACTTTCCTGAAATTTCTTTTTCAACTTGCAACTTGTAAGAAGTTAAGAATGCAGGCTGCTCTTGCAGACAACCCAAGTTTGGTTCTCAGCACCCACATCAGCTGTCTCTCACCTGCCTGTAATTCCAGCTCCAGGAGATCTGGTGCCCTCCTCTGTCCTCTATGGGTACCTGCAAACATGTATACAAATCCCCTATCACACACACACATATACACACAATTTAAAACTCACATGAATTTTCTATAACCTATATTAATTTTAGCAAGGCATATGAAATTATATACCAATTAGTCTATCCCATCAGTATTTAAAGAAGAATGTAATTTGAATGCCATGTCTGATTTTTGCACTTTTCTTTTATTTGCAAGTGAAATAGAAGAGCTTCTCTTTTCTCAATGCCTCTAACCAAAACTTATATCATGTGCTCAACCAAGAGGCAGACCTCCCTGGGAATTATTTTTCTTTGACTGTCGTCATGTCTAATTCAAATGTGAACTCAGATATTGTTTCTAGAGAAATATGATGATCAAAGGTCATCGTCAAGGGCACCTGAAAATAAGACAGTGTGGTATGTGAGTCTCTCAGCATCTAGCCCTGTAGCCTGTATCACCAGACAAACGCAGGAACTGTGCCCTGCCTCTGGCATCTGAGCCACCTCAATATGTAGGCTAGAGTTCAAAGTGACTCAGCACACAAAGAAAAATACCTCTTCTGCTGTCTGTATTTCTTTTACTTCCTTTCACTTCAAACACTCACCCTTCGGTGTTCTTGTCCACCCCTGTCAGAGCAAGTTCTTACAACGCTGCTCCTGCCCTACATTCTCCTTCCCGACTGCCACCGTGATTTTATGGCATTAGCAGAGGGTAGACCTCTTTTTCCTGCTTTCCTGTTAGCCACTCTGAGTTTTGCCTTTCATAAATTATTACTTTCCTTCATTTAATAGATTCTCATTCCACTTTCCATAAATCCAGTAAGTTTGGTGGGGGAAAAAATCTGACAAATGCTTTGAATCTCCAAGAATGAGAACCTCTACATAAATGTCTGCTGTGGTTTCTATAAGATCAAGAAGGTACTTTGGGGGAACCTGTGTTTTATGGGTCCATTAATGAATGACTAGAGTGGTTAAAAATATCTGGCTAGAAGCCCGGTTTCTCACAGGCACAAAAGATGTGGGTTAATGGAGCAGTTAAACATATTTCACATCCTGGGGCTCTAATAATACTGGGGAAAGTTAAGTAAGCTGCTAAAAGAGAGAAGCAATAGCACATCTAGGTGAAGATTTACAGCACAGGTGCTGAACAACTTAGAAGGAAGTCAAGGCAGAATGACCAGCTACTGCCACTGCACAGGACATCAGAACTATCTTCAGAGCTCCCCTTGCTAAAATAGGAATCACATTCTACAAAAGTGCAGGAGTTGTGAAGCAGAAGAAACATACCCAGAGAAGCCATGTTAGCAAGTACAGGGTAGGTAGTATTAGGGGCTATGGGCAACTGGGGACAAAATACATTGTAAAGAAAGCAAGAATTATCTAACTAGAGAATATCGATTTGATAAAAACCATAGTAAAGACATGGGACTTCAGGGATTTTGAAAAAAGAAGTCATATTCCTCACTGGCTTTGTTTTAGGTTAATGAATGTATAAATTTATATGTCCATATATGTGCTCGTGTACATGTGTTCAGGTATCCACAGAGGCCAGTAGGTATTAGATTCCCTAGAGCTGGAGTTACAGGTGATTGTGAGCCAGCCATTTGATGTGGTTTCTGAAAACAAAGCTGAAAAAGCAGAAAGTATTCTTAACTGCTGAACCATTTCTCCAGCCCCTAAAAATGAAATTATAATACTGATAATGACATCAGGTCAGGGACACATTATCTTGGTGACCCTTGAATCATTAGAATATTGCACAAATATGCCATGTGATACCTGTGTGATATACCAATAATTGTTATTTTGGTGGTAATGAAAGTGTTGATAAGAGGGTGGTACTATTGGGTAACTCCTGGGCAAGGCCACACTGAAAGGTAAGTTTAGTGAGAGGTAAGCATCCTAACATCAATGCCATGTGTTCATTCATCTTCTCCTGTGCCTTTCCCTCTTGCCTGCTCAGCCTGCTTCTGACCCGAATAGCCAGGCTTCCTTCCCATAAGTTGCCCCAGTTCCCCACAGGCCTTAAGATTCTACCATCCAGAACAGAACATTTTAAGACTATAATCCACCCTCTCATCTTCCACCCCCTGGAAGCTGAGAGTAGCTTCAAATAACTGCCCCCAGATCTTATGGTGTTAAAACTTAGCTGAGGCCCCAGAACAATCTGTAAACATTTCCCTTTATTATTTCCCAAAGTCTCTCGTCTCCCTTACTGATTCTTCCTCAAATGCCTGTTCTTTCGACTCCCTGTGTATGCACTGTTAAAACCCCATTCTCCACACCACCAGTGAATATCTGTCCCCTGCTTGCTAGAAGTCCCGCTTAGCCATTGTACATGCTCCCACACCATCAGACCCTACCATACAAATTGTGTGTATGCATGTGTGTCAATCTTAACATAATGTTAGTCCTAGGGAGCTTTGAATTTAAGAGAACAGGCTATTTACCTCAAAAGCATTGAAGCGAAATTGGAATCTATAGCAAATCCCTAATAGAAGTGTCCAGCCTCTTGATATTGAGATACAATTTGTCATCTACAATGCTCACACTTAGCCCAAAAATATATATTCCAGTTACCAAAATACACCTAATAATATTGTAAGTAAGTTTATGATTTTGTTGGACCACATCTATGGAGATCCACCTGCCTCTGCCTCTGCTTCTGAAGTGCTAGAGGAACTATTATATTTGTTTATTGTGTATGTTTCCCTCTGTGTGTGTGTGTGTGTGTGTGTGTGTGTGTGTGTGTGTGTGTACCTGGAGGTCAGGAATAACTTGAATAAGTTGGTTCATTCCTACTATACAGGTCCTGGGTATCAGGCTTGGCAGAAAGTGCCTTTACCTGTTGAGTCTTCTTTCTGGATCTTAATGGTATTTTTAAAAGATAAATGCTACAGTATGAAGCTAGACCAGAAGCATACTGCATAATTTCATGTAAACCTTTTTTAAAAAATGCAAACTAATCTTTAGTGACAGGAAGGAGTCCAGTGGTTGTGTGGAATGGCAGAGAAGCAAGCAGTTGCAACAGGCCAGAAGGAACATTTGAGGATATGGGTAGGTCCATTGTCTTAATGGTGGTTATGGTGAGAGTGGATATGGACATTATATATGCATATGCATGGACATAACACAAATATATATAATACTTATTGAACATTTTCAAATTGTGTACTTCAAATACGTTGAGTTTATTGCACATCAATTAAGCCTTGATACATCTACTGAGTGTTTGAAAGCTTGTTTTCTTGCTTAATTCTTAACCTGTTACCATTTCGTTTCTGATTTTTGCCATTCAGAGAAAGAGCTTCAATAAGGTTCTCATTAATATTTGACTCACCAAAGGCACAAAAACCAATAGTGTTTGCTGTTTTTCTATCAGATCTCTCAATGTGCCTGATGTTCCTGCCACCCATCATCAGTGTCTGTGCTTGATGGTTTCTGTGACCCTCCAGCTTCCCGGTTCTCACCAAATCTCTGTGGAAACTCTCTGCTTTCCTCTGTGTATTTCCTCCCTTCTGATTTCTGAACAAGGGTATCTCCCAAGATTCTGCTGATACAATACTTTGGTTGAAACAAACTTACCAAATATTCCAGGTGACACTCATGTATTAAAATAATATTTTAAAAAATTCTTGACTCTCCTGAATTTGGTTATCATGTGCATACTGAGAACCCATCTGTATGACAACCATGGGACCCACTCTGACTCAAGAGTTCTGTTTCCAAACACTTGGTGCACTACTCCATTCCACAAACAAAAATGCTGTCCTGTTATGCCCCATGACAGCAGGTTCCTGTAAGCCCAGCACTTGGTTGTCATTATATAGGCTGGGTGGACTAGCACACTTTCCACATCCTGAGTGCTGGTATTACAAATGAGCACTGCCATCAGTTTTGTGCACATTTTTGCAGAGCTAGCCAAATACCCATCATCGAAGTTCATCTTTGCAGTCTACCAGGTACCTACCACCTTTCCTTCAGCCACTGGGCAATGGCCATGGTAGACAGCAAGCAGAGGAAAATCAAATGCAGGAAGCATAATACTAACTTCCTTAGCTCAATTGTCCAGCAAAAACTGTCATATATTTTTCTGATTGTCCCCCATCATACAGGAGTTGCCTATGTTGTAACTGGTATCAATTCCTCATCATGTCTTGCTTTTACCATTGAACTCACCTCCTAAGGAATCCTCTTGCAGCCAAGCAATCCCTCTCCAAGCCTGCTTCATACAATGGCTGCCTATTTCACCCTTAGGCTAAAACCCTGAAATCCCCCTTATGAGCTACAAAAAGAATTGCAAAGCCTGTTACTGGCAATCAGGACACAACATCTTCAAAAGCTTGGCATTATCTATCTTGTTAGCTAGAATCTGTATTGACTTTCTGTTGCAAGCACTCTGATCTAGAAACAAGGAGGTGGCTTTAGCTTGCTGCATGCTGTACTTACTACTGCAGTGTTCTCAAGCCCATGATCCTCCCTGCCTCTAATATTCTTTATTCTATCTTTCTCAGTACCATCTTATGTCTAGTAAGATTAGGAGTCAGAGTCAACATACCCTAGAAACTCCTTTATGGCTCACCACCTCAAACAGCTCCCATTACACCCATTGGGTCCTGAAGTCATTTCTGTTACTCCCTGAACACTTCAGTTTTGTCTAACTCACTCTCCTAATTATTTATCTGTATGGCAATCTTTTTATTTTAACCAGGAAGATTTAGATTCCTTCTATTCCTGACATTCAATATATCTCAGGCTCTGTGATAATAACTCTACATCACCTATTCCACAAACATTTGAGTCAAATATCTTCATTTAGGGAAAAAATAAGAAATAGAGTTTTGAAGTTAATTGAACAATTTAACTAGTTGTGAAGGGGAGGTAGGGTATTTGAAATCAAGACTGTAACTACAAATCCTAGGTTCCTGATCCCTAAGCCACAGCCAGTCTCTTTCCCTTCCCCCATTTTCATGCCCCTCCCATCCCCCAGCAGAAGTTCTGGATTTATCTGTTCCTCAGTGTGTCTAAGGATAGAGTCTGATACAGCTGACATCTTGCAAACATTTGTCTAGTGAGTGAATGTGTTCTGACATCTCCAATTTCATTCCACTCTAACATTTACAGGCCATTGAAGGAAAATAGGAACAAAAATAACTTCAGTAGGAGCAATTCTGAAAAATTTATCTGCTCCAATTTGGTCACTTTCATACCAGAAATCAATGTATCTAGTTAATTTTATTCCTCATTGACTCTATTCACTCCTTATCTTAAAAAGTAGAAAGTAGGAAAAATACACCACTGTAAGACAGGAAGAAATCCCTAGGGGAAAAAAGGCATCCTGATCACTGGAAGGAGGGTGGTATCGAAAGGGTTAAGGGCACAGTGAGCTAGGGAAAGATCAGGCTCTGTCCAAAAAATTAGAATAGGTTCAGAAAGTAAAAGAATAGGATTGGTGGGAAATGAAGGGGAGGGAGGGAGGGAGGGAGGGAGGGAGGGAGGGAGAGAGAGAGAGAGAGAGAGAGAGAGAGAGAGAGAGAGAGAGAGAGAGACATTTGGGCAACAACTAGGTGCCAAAATGTCTTTGCTGAAAAGTTTCTCCTACACAAAGCTTACAGGAGGTGAAAGGAGAACTCAGCTGCTGTGTAAGAACAGTGTGGGGTGACTTTTGAGGCCAACAGTGCATAGGAATCCTGAGGCAGTGTGCCTTAACTAAGCGCAGGGAGTTCAGATAAGGAATTGATTTTATGTGCTTGTGTACTCTGCTTTATCTTGAGCTTGAAGGAAGTATAATTTTGGCAGGCATTAAAAGAAGACAGAATATATGTGGCCATCCAGGCTTACTGAAAGGACATTTGTTACAAGGCAGGCCCACTGCTTTGCAGAAGACATAAATATGGGGGAAATCAAGCAAATAATGTTTGGAAAGTGAGTCCTTAGTGCATGAGCTGGCTTTTTGGAACCTAGGGCCTATGCTGGGACACTTTGCTCAGCCTAGGTGAAGGGATGAGGGGACTGGACCTGCCTCAACTGAATCTTCCAGGCTGAGCTAAATCCCCAGGGGAGTCCTTGCCTTGGATGAGGTGGGAATGGGGGTTGGTTTGGGGGGAAGGCGGGGCGGGAGGAGGGAGGACAGGGGAATCCGTGGCTGATATGCGAAATTAAATTAATTATAATATTTAAAAAAAGAAATCTGTGTGAGTTCAAGGCCAGCCTGGGCTACCAAGTGAGTTCCAGGAAAAGGTGCAAAGCTACACAGAGAAACCCTGTCTCGAAAAACCAAAAAGAAAAAAAAATGCAAAAAAAAAAAATAAATAAAAGAATGAGTATTTGATGATTCTTGCGATTTTGTCATAATTCTCCCTGGAGAAATCTTGTAATGATCCCATTCTTGTAATATATGTTCCTTTACCAAATTCATCTTAAAAGTTTGCTTGTTTACTGGAAAAAAATCTCTAAGAGTATTTAAGTACATTTTTTCTCTTTCTTTTGTACGTTGATTTTCATTCTAATTTATTCATTATGATTAGTGAGGCAGGCAGAGATTGATGGTGGGTTTTCCTCCATAACTATCTACCTTACTTTTTAAGCAGAGTCTCTCACTGATTTAGTTAGCTGGCCAACCAGCAAATTCCTGGGATCCATCTGTCTCTGCCTTCCCTAGTACATGGGTACTAAGAATCTAACTCAAGTCCTCAGGCTTGCAAGACATGCATTTCATCTCCCAGCCCCTATTATGACCATTGCTACTGCTTTCATATTTTATTACAAGCTTTTGAGAAATTGGGGCGTATTTAAAGAAGAGAAAACTTATTTGGAATTTTCAAAGATCTGGTTCACAAGAGGAAAACAACTATTGCAACTTGATCTTCCTATAGCCTTAGGTCAGACACTGGTAAAGTATGTGTGTGGTCATGCTCGTCATACAGACTAATCTATTTATAAACACACACACGCACACGCACACATGCACACATACATATACACAAAGAGCCGGTATGATGACACACACCTGTAACTTTCCAGAGGCTGAAACAAATGGATCTGAAGTTCAAGAGTAGCCTGGACTACATAGTAAGAGACCTTCTCAAAAAACAGCTACATTAATTTCAAGAGGCAAACTGTGAATAAGATAGAGGCATATATGTCCCATCCACAAGTACAAGAAATGAGATAACATAAGGCCACAGTCAATTGAGGGCATGTTTGGTCTTGTTTTCTGCTTCAGCATAATTAACTTTCAGTTTCTGTCCAGTTCTCTCTTGGTCTACAGTGTCTTTTAGAGTTCCCACTGTAACATTTTTGTCTGAAAACAACAACAACAACAACAACAACAAAAAAAAAAACAATAAAAAGGGAACTGGTGATAAGAAAGTGTAACAATCTCTTCTTTATCTTGAATGGTCTTAAGTTATGTGTATAGCAGCAGTGGCCTGACATCCCACTGACAATTGTGTTGGCAAAGGATGTTTTTTTTGATTGACCATAATATAATCAGCTTTATTTGTGACAATGACATAAAATGCAAGCAATTGGGTTGAAAAGTGGCTCTAAAGGGAAATTGCTTGTCACACAAGCATGGAGGCTAGTGCTCAATCCCCAGAACCCACGTGACAAAGCCAGTTGTGGTGGCATTGGCCTGTAATTCCAGTGCTGGAGAAGCTTAGATGGGCAGATTCCTGGGACTCCTGATAAGTCATCCTACTGACACACATTTGTGCATGTGCACTTGTATGTGTATGTGCATACACGAACATATACACACACAGCTACATACACACAAATTAAACCCCTCCTACATGTTCCCTTAGCTGATAGGATTAAGGCATAATGTATCTTGAAGCATGGTCTTCTTCTACATAGGATGTAGTCCCAGTCACGGTAATTTTTTTTTTATTCATGCTGTTTATAAATTGTGCCATCAGCCTATTTTTAAAATAGGTTAATCTGTATGCTGAGCAAGATCACACCATACACAGCCACATTATTTCACAAGAGTCTAACCTAATAGGAAGAGCAGGGTCCATCCAACAATTGTTTTGTTCTTTAAAAGTGTATGAACTTTGCAAGTCCCAACTAAATATATTATATGCAAAAAATGCCTACGCATATGCACACACACATATATATACATATATATATATACATATATTATGACATTCTAGAGATACACGTACAAGAATAGATAGCAAGCTCAGATAAGGGTCAAAAATCTGTTTTGAATAAAGCAGAAGGCAGTCATGACCACAGTAACTGACAAATATCAACCCAGCTGTTTTTAGTCTTCCTATGTAAATATAATCCTCAATTTAAACTGCTTTTGAACTTTTTGTATATATATAATTTTTAATTATAACTCTAGGGGCTACAGAGATGGCTCAAATGTTAATAACAGTGGCTGCCTGTAAAGGACCTGGATTCTAGTCCCAGCACCCACATGGTGGCTCACAGCTGCTATCTGCTATCTGTAACTCTAGTTCTATGAGATCTGAAACTCTATTCTGGCCTCTGTAGACACCAGACATGAACGTGGTACACAGAAATACCTTCAAGTAAAACACTCATACACATAAATTAAAACAAAAAAGCAAATGTGACAATATTAATAACTGTTATTACCTGAAAGATTGCCTATAAGTGACTAATAACATTTACAGATATCTTAAAAAAGTGACCCTGGCTTGGCAGCACATGCCTGTGATATCAGCACTTGGGTGGTAACAGTAGGATTATCAGGAGGTCACCTTTGACTATGAAGCAAGTTTGAAGCCAGGCTGAGCTACAAGAGAGCCAATCATAAAAAAAAGAAAAGAAAAGAGAAATAAATTAAATTAAATTAAATAGGCATTGGCTAATCTCAATGCGACCTTAATTCAGGGACCAAACTCTCAGAGAAGAGAAATGCACATTTGGACAAATTTGGCAGGATGAACACCCTTACCTCTGGGGACAATATCATTTTACAGGTGAACAAGTCATTTTAGTGTGGTCCACACGATGCAAAGCTGTAGAGACATTAGCCAATATATTTAATGACATGTAATTAACTCTTAATGATAACCATTAATAATTCAACAAGGAAGCAAGAGTAATGTATATGCCTACCTATGGTTGTCTAATTAATTATACAGTATTTTAAAAAGGACATATAATCTCTCCCTTTCTCTCTTTCTGTCTCTCTCTGTTTCTTGGTCTCTGTCATCTCTGTCTGTCTATCTCTCTGTGACTTCTTTATACTTACAATATCCATTCTGAAACCATGGAGCTTCACTTAGAGTTTTTTTTTTTTCCACCAGGAGAAAATAAAAACAATTACAGCAGAGTTGAAACTAGAAAAAAAATAGCTTTATATTGTCTTTCAGGACTTGGGTGTTCTTTGGCATGCACTCCATCTGCTAAGATCTACATCTGAAGGAAAACATGAATTTTTGATATTTTCTTTTCCCTTCCTTCCTTCCTTCCTTCCTTCCTTCCTTCCTTCCTTCCTTCTTTCCTTCTTCCCTTCCTTGAGAGTTTGGTTAACCTTGCTTAGGATTAGGTTTTTTAAGTCTATTCAATTTCCTTCAAATTTTGTAATTTCATTTCTCACCTTGTTCTTTGAAACAGGATCTGTCCCTGAAGTTGTAACTTACCAATTTTGCTAGGCTGGCTGGTCAGCAAGCCCCAGAAATCCACCTGTCTTTACCTATCCAGACTCACCATACATGATTTTTAAATTTTTATTTATTTTCTTAAGATTCATTTGTGTGTGTGTGTGTGTGTGTGTGTGTGTGTGTGTGTGTGTGTGTGTGTGTGCCTGCAAAGGCCAGAAAATGGTGCTGGATCACCTGAAGCTGGAGTTACCAATGACTGCTAGCCACCCACTAGGGGTGCTGGGAACTGAAGTCTGGTTCTCTGGAAGAGTGGCACATTCTTTAACTGCTGGAGCATCTCTCCAGTTCCACATCCTTTTTAACATTGGCTCTGGGGTGCTGGAAATGTCTTTCTGTATGCTGTGACTATATTTCTCTGATTGATTAATAAGTAAAGAGCTGATTGGCCAGTAGCCAGGCAGGAAGTATAGGCAGGTCAAAGAGAGGGGAGAATTCTGGGAACAGGAAGGCTGAGTCAGGAGTAGCTAGCCAGACACAGAGGAAGCAAGATGTAAAAGTACAGGTAAGCCACAAGCCACATGGCAACTTATAGATTAATAGGAATGGGTTAATTTAAGATATAAGAACTAAATAGGAAGAAGCCTGCCACAGCCACATAGTTTATAAGTAATATAAGTCTCTGTGTGTTTACTTGGGTCTGAGCAGCTGTAGAAGCTGGGTGGACCCAGGAAAACTTCAGCTACACTGGGGATCTAACCTCAAGTTCTCTTATAGGAACATCTGGTATTCTATCAAACAGGTCATACCCTTGGTCCCCAATGTCTAAATTACATACTTCATACTTTGGCTACAGTTATGTTCATCTCATGTGCCTGGCCTCCCATGTTCTGGAGCATATAAATTCCTAATCTTCTGGGATGGCAAAAGAGAAATTCTAGAGTGAAAATTATACCACAGATAATCTAAGGTAAATGAAGCACACATTTAAAAATGTTATGACAATAAAATTGATTCATAACAAGAATAATAAAGAGACTTTTCCTTTATTTGGTCACTTATGATTGGCATCCCTATTGCTGGGATAGCTTCATTTCTAAGGAGAAATACACAGTGCATGATTTCTAAGATTATGCAAAACTGAGTGTGAATCCATCTGCTGCTGTGTCTTCATGCCTGTCACAGTCAACAAAATGTCCATGCTTTCTGTGGCCTGGTTTTCTCTCCTACATGATGAGTTCTTAATGTCAGAGATTAAAATAAAACACTCACTGTGGTACATGTGAAGAAACGAAGGAAGGAAGGAAGGAAGGAAGGAAGGAAGGAAGGAAGGAAGGAAGGAAGGAAGGAAGGAAAGAAGGAAAGGAAAGAAGGAAAGAAGGAAGGAAAGAAAAAAGGAAGGGTAATTTTTTTTTCAAATTTGAATCATTCAGGACCTCTGAGTCTTCAAAGACAGGAGCACCTTTTTTTTTTTTTTTTTTTTTTTTACAGCTTTTGAAAGTCTTCATTACAGTGGGAAACAGACATTGGGGCGGGGGGAGATTATTCCACTGGAATATTTTGTTTTCTTTCTTTAATGGTCTTTGTTATGCTTAACATCCACTTGCCTATGATGCTGACATCATTTCTCACACAAAGGCATCATTTCATTAATTATTAAATATTAAGCCCTTACTGACATAGTCATGTGCTGGGGTACATCTAGTAATGCAGAGACAGGCAAGACAGTACAGTCTCTGCCCTGCACACACGAAAGTGTTCAACTTCATTTATAGTGAACCTGGTGAAGCAGGATGCAAAAGGACGAGTGTAGGACACAGCATTTAATTCCAGGTTGACTTGTCTCTTGAACAATGGGCTTTATCTAAATAGATTAGTTATCCAACATTTTTTCTTTTCATTTTTCTTTATTAAGAAATTTTCTACTCACTCTACATATCACCCACAGACCCAGCTCCTCCCTCCTCCCCCCCCCAACCCTCTCTCCCAAACCACCCCACATCCCCACATCCCCCAAATCAAGGTCTCCCATGAGGAGTCAGCAGAGCCTGGCACACTGAGCCTAGGCAGGTCCAAGCCCCTTCCCATTGCACCAAGGCTGAGCAAGGCATCACACCACAAGCACCAGATTCCCAAAAGCCTGCCCATGCACTAGGGATGGATCCCGAACCCCCTTCCTGAGTGCCTCACAAACAGTTTGAGCCAAACAACTGTCTTCCATATCCAGAGGGCCTAGTCCAGTTCCATGGGGCCTCCACAGCCACCAGTCCACAGTTCATGGGCTTCCACTAGTGTGGCCAGTCATCTCTGCACGTCTTCCAATCATGATCTCCATGTCCCCTGCCTGCAGAATCCCTCCTCTCCCTTATCAATTGGATTCCTGGGGCTCAGGCTAGCACCTGGCCATGGATCTTTCCATCTGCCTCCATCAGTCACTGGACAAAGGCTCTATGATGAGTTAAGTTAGTCGCTAGACCAGTCACCAGAGTAGACCAGTCCAGGCACCCTCTGGACCACTGATAGCAGTCTAAGGTGGGGTCATCCTTGTGGATCAGGATCATCCTTTATTTTTGATCTCATAGTATACCTAGAGTCCCCAAGTAGTACCTGTTATTTATAAAAGTCCAATAAGTACTTTAAAATGAGTGGATACAGGGCTTGGGGCGAGGGCTAAGCACAGAAAGTGTTTGATATGAGTGCATGAGAACCTGACCTGAGTTTAGATACTTAACACCCATGTAGAACAACATTTGTTGTAGCACAAGCCTGTAATCCTAGTGATACTGGAAGATGGAGATGTAAATCCCAGGGACTTGAATGGCAAACCAGTATGGCCTAACAAGTGAGTTCCACGGTAAGAGATCTGCCTCAAAAAGTAAGGTGGAAAACAATAGCATAAGACTTCTGACATTGACCTCAGACCTTCACACACCCACAACCCTGCCACACACACATATGATAAATAAATAGCAAGTTTTACAAAAGAGAATAAAATAAGTGAACAAGTAAGGAAAAGGTTGTAGAAAATAAATACATTGCAATTACAATTGTTCTGTTTCACTTCTCATCTTAAAACCTACTGGGTTGGCCAGGTGGTGGTGGCGCATGCCTTTAATCCTAGCACTCAGGAGGCAGAGCCAGGTGGATCTCTGTGAGTTCGAGGCCAGCCTTGGCAACCAAGTGAGTTCCAGGAAAGGAGCAAAGCTACACAGAGAAACCCTGTCTCGAAGAAAAAAAAAACTACTGGATTATCTCACTTAGAAAAAAAAGAACATTCTGTTGGAAACAGATATTTAAAAAAGGTTACCAGCTAGAGGCTGAAAGATGGCCTATTGGTTAAGAGCACTGGCTACTATTACAGAGGACCTGTTAACTACATGGTGGTCCACAACCATCTATAACTATAATTCAGCATGACACTGTTTATTTTGGTAAGCATTCACATCAAGGTACACCCCATATGATCATCAACCCACTAGCTAGGACGTGATGAGAAATACATTATAACCCTAGACCAATGTGAAAAAAAAATCATGAAGTATAAAGCATTCCATGGTAGGACTTTCAGATCCATTTATTCATAATTCTACATGTTTATACTGATACTAGGCTCCATTTAAATGATGACTGGTAAGGCCATTCTCTCTCTCTCTCTCTCTCTCTCTCTCTCTCTCTCTCTCTCTCTCTCTCTGTGTGTGTGTGTCTCTGTCTCAGTTCATGTAGCCCAGCTATCATTACTTGATATGTAAGCAAGAATGACCTTGAATTTCTGTACTCCTGCTTTACTTCCTGATACACCACAATACCCAGTTTACAGAGTATTGGGTTGGGAATGGAACCCAGGGCTTTGTCCATGCTAGGAAATCTCTCTGCCAAATAAGTGCCATCCCCAGCCCATAGTATCTCCATTTGTCCTTTCAACAATCATTTATATTTAATGTGGTTATAATGCAGCTGGGGACTAGGTTAACATCTTATTACTGTTTCCTATTTGTCCATTTAATCCTTTGGAGGGGGATTAAACTCAGGACCTCACAAATACTAGGCAAGCTTTCTACCTTCACATTTTATCACACACACCCCAACAGTAAGACAGGGTCTCACTAAGTTAATCAGCTAGGCCTAGAACTCATTCTGTAGCTCAGACTGATCTTGAGTTTGCAATCATTCTGCCTGGGCTTCCAGAACTGGGTTACTGGCCAGTGCCACAAGGCTGGGTCTCATTTCTTTTTTGTTTATGGATTCCCTCATTATTTCCTTCTTTGGTCAAGCAGTTTACAGTCCTATAATCATTTATCTCTTGAATCGTATTGTACCTTTTAATATTATTTTTCCATTGGTAATTTAAACAACAACAGACCAAATCTTAATTCTGTGTGTCTAAAAACATCTCAAATGCAAGGATCTTATATTTACCCTTTTCCACCATGTGATGCTGTTGCTCCATATTTGACTTACATGTCAGCAGCTCCACAAGTATGTCATAACATGTGTGCATTAGTGTACATGTGTTTTAAGTGCACAGGCATGTGTGCACATGTGTGTGTGAAGGCCCGAGGTTCCATCTCAGCTCTCTTCCTCAATGACGCTTCACTTTATTATTTTAGTTGAGATCTCTCACTGAACCTAAGATTGCCTACTCAGCTAGACTGCCTAGTCAGGAAGATCTTGGGGATTGCTTCTCTGCCAACCCATCACTGAGAAATTATGGGTGTAAGCCACTTTTAAGTAGCTGGGGATTGCCTGAGATTGAACTCAAGTCTTTACTCTTTGGCCATAAGCACTTTACTGACTGAGCCATCTTCTGAGCCCTCATGATATGCTTTTTATATTCTTATATTTAGTTATTCTGGGACCATCCACTATGGTTTAATTTCCACAGTTCAATCTCAGTCATTTTCTGTGACTTTGAGAAATGCCCTTCACTAGATTGTATTGGTAGCTGTCAGCTAACGTCACATTTTAGATTACCTCCATTGGGTACTGGATTCTAGTTTGACAGTTCTTGTTTGTTCATTTGATTTAGAACCTTAAACATGTCTGTCATTTTCTGCCTGGTGTGAATTTTCTGTTGAAGTCGTTGTTCATTTGTGTTGTTCTCTTAAACGTGATGTTTCTTTTGCTTGTGGCTACTTTAAAATCTTTCTCAATTCTGGCTTCCAGCAATCCAGTTCTCAAGGACTCAGCAATGGTTTTCTTTAATTAAGGTCCACTGATCTTGAATTTTTTGGTTGGTATCTTTCATTAGATATGCAAAGTTCCTGGCCATTATTTCGTCAAATAGTACATCTGGTCCTCTCAATCTGTCCACTCTCTGCTCTCTGGAAGTTTTGCATTGACTTTTATTTGAGACCATTAGTCTTATCTACTACTATATCCAAGTATCAGCTCAAAAGTGTTGATCTTCCAGGTTTTTTCACTGTAGCAGAAAGTACCCCAGGATCATGGGCATTCTAAGTAAGTATTCTTTCACTGACCTACACTCTCATCCCATCATTCTTTTACTATAGTTTCTAATATATCATGGAATATCTCTCCTTAATTTTTCCCACTTTCAGGACTGTTGAAATAAATCAACTAAATTTGTTTAAATGTACTTGTTTAGTAGTTCTAAAAAAGTAA
This sequence comes from Peromyscus leucopus, assembly GCF_004664715.2. Taxonomy (NCBI): domain Eukaryota; kingdom Metazoa; phylum Chordata; class Mammalia; order Rodentia; family Cricetidae; genus Peromyscus; species Peromyscus leucopus. The sequence continues at coordinate 50,618,856 of NC_051067.1, forward strand.
ATCGTTCTTTGCCTTCTTTTTTCTTTTCTTTTTTTATTTCTTTCTTTTTTTTTTTTAACTAACTTCTTGTCATCAGTGATCTTTCCTGCATCTGCACATCTGGTAAAGTTTTTGTTAAGATTTATTTTCATTTATGCGTATGTTCCTGTGTTTGTGTGTGTGTCTATGAATGTGGGTACCTATGAAGTCCAGAAGAGGGCATTAGATCCCCTGGAGCTGGAGTTACAGGCAGTTGTGAGCTGAAAAATGTATGTGATGGAAACCAATCTTGGGTCTTTTGGAAGAGAAGAAAGTGCCCTTAACCACTGAGCCAGCACTGTAGGCTGCATTTGTAGAGATTCTAACTTACAGATTCTATTTCTCATGAACTTTCAGAATTGTATTCTAGCCAATGGTGGAATCATTGGTGACAACTGTAACCTTCCAAAGACTTCCTAGTCCAGATGTCTTTAGACGTATCTACTTCTTATCCTTTCTCTTTTACAGGCATCCATACATCTAGGAGTTTCTTTTTCATGAGCATCTTTAAGCGAATACCCAAGGTGTTCACCAAGGTCTTTCCATATTAGATAGATCCACATCCTATAACTTCCTTGAGAGGCATGATCTAAGGGACCTCCTCACAGATCTCAGACTCTCAAGCCCTGGGCTCCATCCACCCTCCAGAAACGTATGCCTTGTTACATGCCAAAAGTGCATACCCCTTTAGATCTCAGCCACCTTACCAACTGCCAGCCTCTCTGGTTGTGTGTCTTCTGCCCAGAAAAATCTACCTGCTTCTGCAGGACTTTCACCTTTCAACATTTCTTCTATTTAAAAAAATATGTTTGGGGCCGGGCAGGGGTGGCGCACGCCTTTAATCCCAGCACTCGGGAGGCAGAGCCAGGCCGATCTCTGTGAGTTCAAGGCCAGCCTGGGCTACCAAGTGAGTTCCAGGAAAGGTGCAAAGCAACACAGAGAAACCCTGTCTCGAAAAACATATATATATATATATATATATATATATATATATATATATATATATGTTTCATAAAGAAAAAATGAATTTCAACCTTCTGTTGGCTGTGCTTTATGTCTAAAAGTATTGTTTTGGATTTTCCCCCAGAGTTTGTAGCTATTTTTGTGTGTGGGGGGAGGGGTTGAGACAGGGTTTCCCTGTGTAGTTTTAGTGCCTGTCCTGGATCTTGCTCTGTAGACCAGACTGGCTTCAAACTCACAGAGATCCTTCTGGCTCTGCCTACTGAGTTCTGGGATTAAAGATGTGTGCCACCACTGCCCGGCATTTCCCAGAGTTTGTAGGTATTTTTACAGCAGAAAGGTAAGTGTTTAGGTGATTGGCTATTTTTCTTATCTATAACAAGAGATTTCCCTTTAGCAACTGAATGAATCTTATAATTTCTTTGCATTGTTTTTTTTTTTTAGACAACAAATATCTAAGATGTATTCAATTTATGCAGAATATCAAAATGTATTCCAGCCCCATTTTATCTGTCTTGTTTCAGATCAGCATCTAAGGGTAAATATTCACGGGTGTTTTGTTTTTGATGTGTTACAAAGTAGCATTGACCTTGGTCAAGTTCATTTGCAAATCCAGTAAATATGCTTTACATATTCCTCTGAAATGCCACTTGAACAATGGGTCTGAACAATAAGTTATCAAACTTAGAAATAAATTCCTTACTTTAATCAAATATAATCTGCTCACCAAGAAACTCAGGGCAATTCTATCTGAATTGTTAGTCTGTAGTTTGTTCAATACAAACATTAAATTTTCATTTGTCTTGTTCATAGAGGCAACAGGAAGTTATTTAGAATCAAGATAAAATACAAGTTACTTATGCAGGTATGTAGGTATGTAAGCAAGGATGAGTTTTACACACACACAGAGAGAGAGAGAGAGAGAGAGAGAGAGAGAGAGAGAGAGAGAGAGAGAGAGAGAGAACAGCAGAGACACAGACACAGGGAGGGCACAAAAGGAAAGGATGTTAATCTGGTAAGATATTTTTGCTAAATTGTAAATATTTCCCTTCCTCTCCTGACTAGTCACAGTTGATTTATTTCATGACTTCTTTGGAAAACTACTCAGCATTGCCCTCAAACAAAAAGACACATGTGGATGCTTTTTGGAAGCCATAATCAACAGAACCCTGCCTATGGGTTCACCAAATACTATTGAAGGTATCTACCTGTTCTCCTACCTTCTAATGGGCAATGTGATCATGTGAATCCATGCTCCTCTTCTTAGTTGTAAAATGGATACTTTCCTTATGGGTTTAGCTCTCCCTTGCTTTGGATAAAAGGGCCCTGAGGTGGAAAAAACACTTCACACTGAACAGGATATAGTATATGCCTCACAGATGTCAGATTCTATTCTTATAACTCACCAGTTAATATGCCTTCCATCAATATCTTCAGCACATTAGTTGTGAGACGCTTGTAGATACCAAAATCCAAAGATATTCAGGACCCTTACATAAGCATCATTTGTATATGGCATACACATCTTTCTCCATTCTTAAACCTCTCTCAATGACTTACAATACTAAGCACAATGTAAATGCTATGTAAATAGTTATTATACTGTATTGTGCAGGGGATAACAACAAGAAAAAGTCAAGTACATGATCAAAGAAATTCAACTTTTTTTTTTCTTGGAATCTCCTGTATCCTAGGTTGACCTCCTCCTCCTCCCCTCTATGTAGTCAAAATGACCTTGAAAACCTGATCCTCCTGGATCCACCTCCCCAGTGTGATTATGGATACCTGCCACCATGCTTTATGCAGTACTGGGGGATCAAACTTAGGACTTCATGAATGCTTGGCAGACACTCTACCAACTAAGCTACCTCTCAAGCCCTGATGTACTTAAAACAACTGGTTTCAATATGCTGTTTGAATGTTTGTTTTGAAACTTTGAAAAACTCGTGAAGGCCATAACTGTCTTTCCATCTGAAAGGTATGGGAACAAGATTCTACTATAGAAATGCTGCTTATCACTCCAGCATCCAGTGTGCAACTCACCTGAGCCCGACTGCTTGTCTCAATTAAGCAGACACACACACACACACACACACACACACACACACACACACACACACACACCTCATTCAGATTTTCCCTATGGCTTGGATTCAAGAGCAATGTTTAGTAGTGTCTCTACTCAAAAAAGACAGACTCAAAAGGAACCTTTGTACTCCACACTCTCTACTCCTTGGCTACCTTTCCATATCACATCTCCATCTGTTCTCTTTTCCTTCTTGCTCTAAATAGAACCAAAAACTATTTTGCTTTTTTTAACATTGAGGAGCCCTCCCTCCTTCCTCTATTCCCCTACTTTCCTGTCTTAGACCCTACTCCTTCCCCCACCTCCCTTATTCCTCTGACCTACTGTCTTCAGCCTTACCCATCTCCCTCCTTCCTCCCCAACTCCCTCTCTCTTCAAACTTATCCCTCCCTCCCTCCCTCCCTCCCTCCTCCCTCCCTCCCTCCCTCCCTCCCTTCTCTCCCCCCTTGCCTCCTCTTGCCAAGGACATTGCTGTGTTGGTCCTTTCTTAGGTGTTTACTTTTTTTGTTTTTTGAGACAGACTCTATGTATCTATCTAGCCCAAGCTAAACTTGAACTCATGGACCTTCTGTCTCAGACGGCCAAGTCCTGGGATTACAGGCATGTGCTTTTATAAGAATGTTCTATCATCTTTCTTTATATGCTTTCCGGAAAAGTCACATAGCTCTGTGGGGCAGCCTCCTTGGTATCTAGTACTTTGTTACAGTTCTCCACTTTGTCCTTATTTAGTTAGGTGACAGTAGTCTATAGTAAGCAATCCCCTCTCCTCCCAGCTTCACATTCCTCTTGAGTTGTATATGAATTTTAAAAAGCCTGGCTAGGCTGGCTAGGTGGTTTGCCAGAAATCCCACCACATGGGGGAGAGAGAGAAAGATCAAGATGGGAGTTCAAGGTAGACCAAGGAGGGGGAGGGCTAGAAAAGCAAGCAAGAAAGAAAAAATAATTATAATGAAGACCTATCTAGCGAGACTACTAGTTTTATTTTTCTCAGTTTAAAAAAAAAAAAAGTGCGCGCATGCGTATATGCGCATGGACTCGTCGTTTTCACCGGTGCTCCGCTAATTTCTCCTAAAGTGTAAACTTCTGGGGAGCAAAACTGAGGCGTCCTCTGCTACTTCGCTCTAAACAGACTATCACTAAATCTCAAATCCTACTCGCACCATACTGTCTCCTCGAGAAAGTTTGCCAGCCAGGTCATGTATTTTCACTCAACTGAGGTTCGCTCATCCACAAGTTCAGCCCAAGAAATCGCATTCTTCATACCCTTCTAAGCAACTGAAGGAAACCCATTTCAAGTTTCAAAGGGAACATGAAACCTGATTAAAGTCCGCCCTTGAAGCCCCGGGGCTCAATTAGGGAGCACGTGAAGCCAAGCTGAGTCGGTGGACGCTCCTCTCCCGGGCTCGATTCCCAGCCTCTAGTGATCCCACCCGGGATCTCCCTCAACCGGCTTCCCTTCACCCCTGCCAGGCAGATAATGCAGCCAAGCCTGCACGCGGGGAGCAGCAAGGCGCCCATACGGCCACTGGGCATGCTCAGAAGTGGAGCAGGTTTGGGGCTTCAGTAGACAGCTAGTGTGTTATACCGAAAGAAGGAGGAGAAGAAGCAGGAGGAGGAAGGGGAGGAGGACGGGGGCAGCAGTAGCCACGATCGCCACCACCAGGCAGAGGAAGAGTTCATAGGGAGGGATAGATCTCCTCCCACTTGGAGCGCCGTCTGCCTGCTTTTGGAAAAAAAGAATAAAAGATAAAGAAAAAGAGAGAAAAGGAACGAGAAGGGGAAAGTGAGAGAGAGCAAGAGAGTGAAAAAAAAAAAATTAAGGCGAGATCAGAGAGGGCTGGGGCGCGGAGGGGCCCGCAGGACGCGGGGGCGGACCAGCCGAGCCCCAGTGCGGTCGCCCGGGCAGGTGCCACGGCTGCTGCCCGGAGGCGGCATGTGACGCGCGGCCGCAGCTGCCCGCGGGCGGAGCGCGCTCGGACCGGGAGCGCAACCGCGGGCCAAGTCGGCTGCAGCCGGGAGCCCCGCGCTCTTCACCCGCCCGGAGGAGCCGCGGCTGCGCTTGCACCCAGAAGCCGGGCAATGCAGAGAAGGGCGGCTCGGGTGCACGAGCGAGCCTGAGGACAGTCGCTGTCTCGGAACGCCGTGCTGAGAGACGCTGAGGTTCCGTGGTGCGGACCGGACGGCCCGGGAGACTCGGGGTGGCGCGGAGGACCCGCGTGGGACAGCCACCTGGAACGCGGCTGCCAGGTAAGAACACGCGGTGCTCGCCGCGGCGCAAAGGCAGAGCGGCTGGCGGCGACCGCTGACCCGGTTTCTTGCCTTATCTGGTGGTGAAAGAAAGGGGGGAAAAGTTTTCCCTGACCGTAGGAAATGTGTTTGCTGGCGGAGTTTAAGGGGAGGACTGGGGAGGGACGAAGAGAGGTGATTTGTTAATTTGCGGGGATGGGAACCCGGGATCAATCTGATGAAGAGTCGGAGCGCGGAGACCCAGGGTCGAGAATGCGGTGGCGGCACCGGAGCGCCTGGGTAAGGACTGGGACAGGCGGTCGGTGGCCGAGGGAGCGCCCGGGTCGGCCCGCTCAGCTCCCTTGGGCTTCTTTTCTCTCCCTTGCATGAGGGATCCAAATGCGAAACAGGGGTGGTCCAGAGCTGTGTGTCAGTGCGCCCGTGTGCTGGGTCCTGTGTGTGCCTTTTAATGCCATTTTTTTAGGAAAGCTAAGTCAATCTCTCAGCAAGGGGAGACTGCTGGGCTTGCGTTCCTGGGGTGAAGAGGCGATTTTTGCACTCCTGTGACCTGAGGAGAGGGTACTGATCCAGGGTGCGCGTTTACTCTGGGTTAGCCGTGGCTACTAAACTACATATGATCTCTTCTCTGGAGCCCTCTCGCTCCCTGCACAACCTTCTTACAGTGCGCAGCCTGTACATTTCTAGGTGGTTTTAACCCGTAAGGTTAGGGGAATGGTTGACCTAACTGGGTAAAATTCACTTGTCCACTCCGTGCTGTGCGTGTTGGAATTGTGACCCTGCCCTGCCTGCTGGTGAGTGTGTGAGACTCTCCTTGCAAGCAGGGTGGAAGTAGGAGAGGAAGCGAGCTTTGGGGACTCGCATCCATATGGACTGATTTTAAAAACGCAGACCTTGATTTGAGTGTAAGTGTTTTTTGAACGTGTCCGAAGTCTGTAAGCATGTATTCCGACCCCCACCCACCCGGTCCATTGATGTTGTTGGCAGGGTTTTGAAAGGGTGGCAGACTCTGCTATTAGGGAGACTGACCATTTCACTGTGAGCCTTCAACAGATCTTTCCCTTTTCTCTTGGCCTCTGAGATTCAACAAAACAGAAAATGTACCATTCCCCAATGCACGCACGCGGGCGCGCGGGCACGAGCGCACACACATACACACACACACACACACACACACACACACACACACACACGAGAGAGAGAGACAGACAGACAGACAGAGACACGGAGAGACGGAGAGACAGAGACAGACAGAGAGACAGACAGAGACAGAGACAGAGAGACAGAGCGCCCCCCCCTTTCTGGATTACTATTTGAAAACAGAACATATTCTTAAAACCTGCTTAAGAGGGTTTCATATTAGGAAAGCTTTCATTCTGCAGGAACTATTCAACACTGTTTCCTGTGTTTCAAACAATGCTAGTGGATTTGCTGGAGAGATCTTACAGAAAGATACACCTTTCGAAAAGGCAAGGGAGAGCCTGGAATAAATGCATACATGGGTGCAGAGTGGCCCTGGATGAATGTTAAAAAGACTGAAGTGTTTCTGTTTCAATTGCAATGCCCCTGCAGCTCCCTGTCGTGCCAGGTGTCAGCAAGTACACGTGTGCTGGGGTCATGCCTGCCTTTTCCATGTGTGTTCTCATAGGCCACAGCAGTGTAGTCTGAACCGCACATCTACCTCTGTCTTTAGATTATGTTTAAGTGGTTTGTCTCAATTAGCTTAGTATGTGTGAAGCCAGAAGGCATGTCACGTCTGCAATGGTTTCCATCAGAGCACATAACTTTAACACAGATTACTAAGTTAGAAACAATGGCTGCAGATCTGATATGGACTGTTCCCTAGACTGAGGGGAATGTTTTGAGGGTGAATTAAACAAGAAAGTAAGAGTGATGTCAGACTTTTAAAAACAACAGTGGATAATGATTGAAATGGACTCAGTAGTTTAATAAAATGATGTAAAAAGCAGATCTTTTTTTAAAAAAAAAAAAAACCTTTGAGTGTATATCTTTGGTCATAGAAAATTATTGTTAGACAAAAGTATAATTTGGAAGACTAGACCATGTGGAATTGGATGGGATTTAGACAAAGACTACATATTAAGATAAGAGTAGTTTTGTTTTAAACCGACACTAAAACTTATATAAGAAACTTGCAAGCTTTAGGGAAATCTGAAAGGATTCACTTCACTTTTTTTTCCCCTGACAGAGGGATAGATAAATTTTGCTTCAAACATATTTGTTTCTGGAGTTTGCTGAAGCAAGAATGCTCTTTAAAATGCATCTTTTTCATCTTTCCTTATAAAAATTCATGGCTTATCTTTTACAGAAAAGAAAAAAATGTTATTTTAAGGTAGAATATATGGGAATACAAGCTCTTTTTAATCATATTTTAGTCTTTAATAGCAGACAACCTGTTGAACATGAATTGTGGGGAAGGGTAATGGGCATAGATAGGATTTCTTAGATCCATGTTAATAAACTGAATAAAAACTTAAAGGTTATGTATGATTCAAAGCTTTCTGAAGAAATTTTTCTTTTTAGATTTTCTTTTCTTCTTCTTTCTTTTACTGAAAATATCATCTCACTTCTTGAGCCAGCATAGTGTTCTTGCCTAGTAATGCTGTTGGCCTTGGCAGATTCAGTTGCTTACACCTAAATGGCCTGCACATTGTCACTGTAACGATGAAGGGGCTGGGTCAGGTTTGCAGTGTGGGGACGTTTACACGCAGAGCAGCTGTGATGGCATTTTACACCAGGATGAATGAAGAGTTCTACAGAGATGGGGACCCAGCTCCCCTGCATGTATGAAACCTAATTTTATATCATGGTATGTTCTGACTAATACCATTGCATTCTCAGCATGGTTTTGAAGAATGACTAATTGGAAATATTTTCTTTCACACAGTATGCTTGTGAATTGAAAATATATCTTCCTTACAGAAAAATATTTTAAAAGGCATATATGGTTCCAACACAATAATTAACCAAACCCCTTTACTATTTTTATACTTTAAATGACTCGGCATACACAAATATGCCTGGTGCTTAGTTGTTAAGAACAGTGTATACATGGTTTCCCAAAATGTGATATTTATGAAATGCAGCACCAGACCTTTTTTTGACTAGAAGATTCTTTGAGTCTGGTGGAAATTCTGTTCTGGTTCTTGCCCTTTTGGGTTGGACTTTCAAATTCAAAGGCAAGTCTTGGCTTCATGACAAGATAGATCATCTAATGAGTTTAACAGTAGGCAAATGCCAGTCAAAGTGGAGGTTAGATTTAGATGTCTGACAGACTCTGCTCTCTGTTAAGGAAGCTACCTGGGCCGTGGATCAGCACAAAGCTGACTTCTGAGTCCAGATCATTCAGTGTTCTGTGTGGCTCCTCTGTGTGTTCCTTACAAACAGCCTGCAAGAGCCAAAGCTATACCTTTTAGGGACTTAGCTTACTGTTCTCTAGAGTGCTTTGCACTGCTGCATTCCTGGTCAGTGGATACCTTCATTGTCATGGGAAGCTATTGGAAAGAAGGAGGCACACAAGTCCTACATGAAGACTGCAAGCCCTCTCTGAGCTTTTATCTCTGCCTAGCGTTTAGAGACAGTCACATTTGCCCACCCACAACTCAAGACTGGCACAAGGATGGAATCCACACAGAAGCATAATTTTGTTTGTTTTGTATATACACATTCATGTATGTGCAGGTGCATGTGTTTGCATTCTCTGTGAAAGTGTTTGCACATGTTTACAGCAGCCAAAGAACAGCCCCATTCCTCTGGTGCTCTCTACCTGATTTTTTGATAAAGGGTCTCTCATTAGCCTGGGGCTCACCAGGTAGACTTGTTGAATGGCCAGCAAGCCCCATTTGTGTATTCTGATTCCAGTTGTCTGTATTCCAGCACTGACTGAGATCACAAGTGCATGCCACTATGCCTGGATTTAACAAACAAACAAAACAAAAACAACCAAACAACAACAACAAAAAGAAACTTGGGTTCCTGGGTTCCAGGGATCGACTCCAAGTCCTCTTACTTGCAAGGCAAGCCCTTTAAGTTGAGCTATTTTCCCAGCTGCAGAAGTGTCTTTTGAACAAACGTAGAAGCACTATGCAGTGGCACACCGTCAGAAACCATGACCCCTCAGGATTCCCAAAGAGAGAGCATGAAATGCCTCTGTGGGGTGACTGCTAACTCAGCCTTCAGCCACTATGTGCCTTCTGCCCAGGAGTTTTGGCAGTATTCACACTCTTCTGGCTGGCTCTCCCCAGCAGTTTGGCAATTTAAATTCTTCCACCTGTTAGAGCTTCCCGTCCCTACCCTCCTGAGGCTGAAGGACTCTGGCAGGCAGGCAGACACCTTTCTTAGCCCTCCTCTACAGAGACTTCAGCTTCAGTCTGCCATGCTGGCACAGATGCAGCATCCACTGACCATGATGACAACCTACAGTACATGCTGAGCTGTTGTCTTCACCACAAATGTGCCAGCTCATCTTGAAGCCACCAAAAATATGAAAACTTGTAGTAAACCAGCCATACAATTAGACAAGAAGATGCCAATAGATGCATGGAGGGCTCTGAGCCCCTACTGTTCCCTTGTGTTTTCCAAGTGCCTCCAGGACCTAGTCAACTTGACATGTTCTTACCAGTTCACACTACAGAAGGAGCTAGTCTGAGTTCCATCTGCTTGCTGTAACCCTTGTGGGCTTCAGCAGTTCCATGGCCTCCTAATCTTGAGCTCTTGTCTTGCTGCTAGCTCATAGGACGAGGCTTCTTTTGTGTTTTCAGTTCACCTTTTCAGCACTAGGCTTCATGTTTTGCCTGGAATAACTTTTAGCAATGACCTTGACAGTCAGCTTTGCTCTTGCCAAGATTTCTCCCCATGAGCAAGAGACTCCATTCTATTATTTTCAGTCTCCGATTCAGCTCCAGGGTGGACAGAGCCCTGGACATAAGGCACAGTCCCTGTCGTGACAGTGTATCAGTCCCTTTTGCCTAGAGACTTGTGTTGCCAAGTTCACCTAACAAATAAAATCCCCATGTCTGTCATTGTTGGCAGGATCAAATCTCAGTCCTCCACACCCCTCCTGGCCACTGTAATTTGAGTTGCTGACTATCCACTGCCGAATTAATCCTCCATTGGGTCATTTGTTCAGGCCCAGAATCAGCCTGTTTCCTGCCCCCACTGTTCCCTTGAAATCTGGCACACCAGCTGAGCCATGACATATTCTACCTTCGGTCACCTCTGCCACAGGAAGTGACACCAGCAAAGGCTGCCTGGCGCAGGCCAGATATCCTCCGACAACTGTGATGCAGATACAATTCAGATGAGTCAAAGCAGCAGCAGATGTCAGCCTGTTTCAAAGAGATGGGTCACCACACATCAGAATTGTGAGACCCTACACTTATGGGCATGAAATGTCCCAGTGATCTTCTGCTGAGCCTGGTCATTCATCACAGGGAGATATGGCTGTAGGCTTAGATGCACTGTCACTCTGACATATACCCCCTTCCATGGGCTCAAATGGCAGCAACCTGGTTACCATCACTCATGGATGCATTCACTTACAACTGTGTGAAGTCCCATCAAGCCAGGGCTTACCTCCAAAAGACTGTCATGCAGCAGTACCTCACAGACTGACAGATTGTCATTCCAGGTACTGTTTGGGTTCATTGTTTCAAATCAGTAGCAACTGTTGATTCATCTCATGTGTGCTCATTAGAAAAGTGTTGGTGAATGCAGTTACTTGTGTGATAGTCCATGGTGTTAGTAGATGGATAACTGAAAACACTGTTTGTGTTCTGTGGACACCCCCTAAACTGTGGCATTAGAAAAAACTGAACTCTTCATAGATGGTGTCCTGTCCTCTTTGTCTCACATGAGTGACAGTGCAATATCATGTTTATAGAATGTCGTGGGAGACATGGAGAAGCTGTGGAATCACTTTGTCTGTCCGTCCCATCACACAGGACCAGCAACCCTCTACAGCCTTCCCGAGTGCAGATGTTACTCCACTTTCCTTGTTATAAATTATTGTTGATCACTTAATTCATTTAATTATCAGAAGCTGAAAAACCTCTGTATAAGTAATTGCAAGTCATTTCTCTCTCCTCTGAATTCTGGTGGGACTTCCTGTCTTTGGTATTACATTCAACATCCAAGGATAACTTCAGAGATATTTATGTTGATTTTCTCCAAAGTTGACTGCATGAAGAGTATATAAGTAAGATTTAATGAATATTAGTTTGAGTAAAATAACTAATTCTACCTACCTACAAGTCATAAGTATTTGTTATTTGTTACCCACTTAATATTGATATCTTCCATCAATATGTAGCATCTGTTTGTCATTGCTACCCATTTGTCTTTATCTTTGTTCCTTGCACCCCCTCTTAATGATTGGCACATTTAACATGACTCCAGGAATGAACCTGACTGGGGTGGCAAGGGAATAAAGAAAAGACAAACTGACACACAGACAGGAAAACTGGAATCAGATGATCTGGGTTCTCTGCTGGACAAACCCAGCACTCCAGAAGCTTAGTGTGTCTACTATATAGAATTGGATGGGGGAGGCATCCAATTACAGCTGAACAGGAAGGCAAAGTTAATACACACAGATGAACAAGGAGGCAGGGTTTATGCTATACAACTGGATCAAAGGGACGGGATTAGCTAATCTCTGTTATTAGTCTCTGTAGGAGAGAAGTCCTCAGGTTGTAAGTATCTGGGGAAGAAGGCCATGGTGGTTATTTTCTGCCTACAATGTCAATATTCACACTCAGACCAGTAAAGTAAGGCTTTGCCATTTTCCCATGGGTCTGAGTCCTTGATGCTGTGCCCAAGTCAACAGCACATACTCACTTTGCTCGTCGCTCAAGGCGTCTTCTTCCCATAATTGCCATCACCTGCCTATCATCAATTTCTATCATCTGTAATTGATATCTATTCATATACACATATATCATTTCTCTATATAACTTTATATCAGCTATTTTTCATCAATGTCTATTACCTGTCTATGTGTGTATACATATTATCTTTCATCTACTTATCAATACCTACCTTTCATCTATCAAACATTGATATCTATCAATGGTATCTATCTCTGCTTATCACTTATGTACATAGGATGCTATTTCTATTGTAATGCTCATATCATTATTTCTGATGTACCAGGCAACACAGTTACCCTATTTTGAATACACAATTAAGGTGAGTGTAACATTAAATGGTCAACATGAAGTGAGAGCTTCTCATCCCTCTCAGAGATGGAAGATGATGTTAGATATTGTACTTCAAGCTTAAAACAAGAGTCTTTCCTTACCTTCTGGAGGCCAAAAGTCTGAAATCAAGGTATCAGTAGGAACGTAATGCCTCTGAAAACCCTAGAAAAAGTACACCATCTGAATCTAACTTTTGAGCCCCTTACTCTGTCCCATATGATCATAGCAGCTCCTCTTCTTTGTGTGTGTCTCCTGCCCCATGCCTTTCTTACACATGTGGTTGCATCAACAGTTTACCCAGAAAGTCTAAGGAAACCTTTCCTTCAAAGATTCATACTTTAAGCAAGTGTTCTGCCATAACAAGGAATCACAGCTTCTGGGCATTAGGAAATGAACGTATGTTTGAGGGCCATCGTTCAGAACATGTCAGATATCATCCATGAGTACTGTCTTAGTTGCTTCTGTTACTGTGATAAAATAACTTGACAAAGGCAACTCAAGGGAGAAGGGACTTATTGGGTTCATAGTCTCATGGTAAGGAAGTCCTGTGGCAGGATTATGAAGGAATTGGCACATTGCCTCTGTAGTCAGGAAGCAGGGAACAATGAATGCTTTTGCTGTTTTCTTTCTCCTTTTTATTCAGTCTTGGACTTCAGCCGGTGGAATGGTGCCATCCACAGTGGGCCTTTCCACCTCAGTTACTCTAATCTAGATAATCCCTCACAGGCATGCCTGGAGGCTAACCTAGTTTACATAATCCCTCATGGGCACATCCAGAGTGATCATTCATTGAAGATTCTAGAGGCCATCAAGTTGGCAATGAAGATTAACCACTGCGAGAACCTTCAATGTGACTCTATAGGCAGTCATCTCACAGGACAGCCTATTCCTTAAGAAATGAATGCAACATGCTGGCTTACTCCAGAGAGCAATGAGACACAGAATCAGACAGCATTTACCCCGCTCTACATTTCACCCTCACCTGATAGAAAAATCTCTGACTTCTGGCTTCCATCTTAATGAAGATCATAGGAAGTCTTTTTCTAAAAGTCAGCTGTACCCTCTGGCTCACAAACCAGCAGTCTTTCCTTGGTAGTTCCCTTGGCCTCATAGCAATATATGCAAAACCCCTAATTGTCAGGACATTCCATTTCCTGGTCTCCTCTAGCCTGGTTCTTCTTCCTCTAAGTGTCCCACTGCTTTCTCTTGCCTAGTGTTGGTTCTCCAACACTGCTTCCTCAGTTTATACCATGTGCTTTCTCAACGTAATCCATATTCATTGTTTCCAACACCCATTCAGCATGAATCACTCTCTTTTCTCCCCAGACTGACTTAGCTTCAGAAGGGAGGACTATCATGACACACTTGCTCAGGGGCCTCTGTTTCCTCCCCCTCCTGCTTCTCTCCTGGGCCTCCCATTTCTATGAACAGCATGATCATCCTACATTTCCACATAATCTTGATTTATTTCCTCCCCTTTCCTCCCACATTGTGCCAGATACCGGATCCTAATGCTCAACCAAGTCATAGCTCAAAGTTCTTGGCTACTCTCCTTTCCTGCTATCAGCATCTTGATTCATCAGCTCTCTAGCTTTAATGTGCACTCAGCTACATAAGGAACTTAGTGAAATGCAGACTTTGATGCGTGAGGTCTGGGTAGAGGTTGAAAACTTGCATTTGCAATTTCATCTGCAGAGGCTCATCTGAGCTCAGACCACATTAAGGAAAAACCAGTTATTAAGCCCTTTGAACCTTCCTTTTAATGTCTAAGATCTCTGGATCATCTACTTGACTGCTGTTTCTCTTCCCAATTCATTTGTATAGATTTCTCTTATTGAAATTGAATTTTTGTCATTTTTTAAAATACTGACTCCAATATCATCTTTGGCATCCTTGCCAACTACCAATAGCATAATCACTAAATGTCTTGCACCAGCCATCTTGGTCCCTGGTATGATTGACATTTTAGGTTCAGTCTCAAGGTCTCCTTTCTCTGAACTGTACTTTCTGCACTGTCTTTGTACTGGGAAGGATACCCTCTCATTCATATCTCCAGGGAATCCGGATTTTAGCAATTTATGAAGGATTATATGAAATAACACTTTTCTTTAGCAATTCTTTTACTGGCACTTTGTCAGAATCTCAGTCTTATCATTGATCCAACACAGTCTTGGTTTGTTTATATATGTCTATAAATTATTTCAGATATCTGGCCATCCCATCTTTAAGATGCCTCATTTGATGCCTTTACCCTATCCAAGTATAATCTTCCTCTTAGATGATTGATGTGCACATCTTCATATAAAATATGTAAGTAACTACAGTGCTTTTACTGATGTCTCATTATATAAATAATATAGAGCACATAATATTTGAACACAAGTTTGTAATTTTGAAAAATAACCATTTTCTGTATTGCTTTGTCTCCCAAGGCCCATGCATTAAAAGGCTAGTCCCAGCATCATCCTATTGAGAAGAGGTGGAGACTTTTAAAAGATAGGCACTAATGAGAGGTTTTTAGGCAACTGGCAGTGTGTTGTCATGCAGAATCTCCCCTCTCTCTCCTTGTTGTCCCTCCATGAGTTGAATGATTTCTACTACATAGTACCAACACTAGGCCCTGCCTCCAGATAGGCTTACAGCAATCAGGCCAATGAACCATGGGTAGGAACCATGAGGGGAAAAAATCAACCTTTTCTGTTCATAAGTTCATTTATCTCAGGTATTTTCCATAGGGATAGAAAGCTGACTAACACAAACATGTTGTAACATTTACTCTCTACAAACCTTTGATAATAATAGAGTTTAGCAACTTGATTTGAAATGTAAATCTACCTCCCTATTTTTAAAATCTGCAGTTCATTCCAAAACATTGACTGATTTAACTGCATAAAAACCCATCCACTTAAATGGTCTCAAAGTATAGAGATATGTTTTCCCTGAATTTCTTATCAGTTAAACATGTCTTTTTTTTTTCCCTGCAGTGCTTCTCTGCTCCCAGAATTACATAAGGCAGTGTGGGTTTGTAAAAATAAGGCACAAATGCTGCCTTAGAGGACAAAGCTACTATTAGGCCTTTTGCAGAGCTGAGTGATGGATTTATGGAGAGAGAGTGATTATTCATTTGATAAGACATTAAAATTATACTGTTAGGTGATAAACACACATATTGCTAACTTTATGTTAATATGTAAATTTCCACATCTTTCAGACCTATGAAAAACTGTAGCACATTCTGTATTATGAATGTATATATATTTGTCAATGTTTTAAGATTTGTTTTTATTTTTTGGTGTATGAATGCATCTTCACAATTATGTATATACACCATATGCATGCAGTTTTTGCAGAGACCAGAAGAGGGTGTCTGAATCCCTGGAATTAGACTTACAGACAATTGTGCACCACTATGTAGGTGCTAGGAACTGAATTTATATCCTCTGCAAAAGTAGCCAGTGCTCTTAACTATTGACTCATCTCTCCAGCCCCACATATTCAGCTATTTATCTAACACACCTGTGTATGTACACATATTTTTTTGTTTCAAAAATGAATACAAACTTAAAACCAAAAAATAAACAAATATTTAACAGAGATTTTAACATATTTAGCAAAACTATGCAATTTATAATGAAATAAGAGGGAAATGAAAACAAAGTTCAGTGTGAGCTGTGTGTTCACATGTTATGTGAAGGTATTAGTATTTATGGTAAAGAAATTGTTTACAGAACTCATAAATAAATATTTGTGAGAGGAACTCTTAATGATGATGAGTGATCATCACTACTGTGTTAAAATGAAAATTAAAGCCAGGTATGTGGCATGAGTCTGTATTCTCCTTTAGTCAGGTAGCTGAAACAGGAAGATCACTTGAGCCCCACAGTTCCAGACCCGTCTGTGTAACATAGTTAAGACTCGTCTTCTTTAAAATAACAAATATATTTTGTGTTAGAAGGATGGAAGATCATCTCCTTGGATAGAGGGTGGCAGATTTATGATTGAGTAGCTGAAAGGTTCAGCAAGACTAATGAAAAAGACATGAAAGTGCAAACTATGAGATAAGGTAATGAGGTTACGGTTTTGAACCAGTGTGAGATTGCTGCAACCTGGATTAGCTAAACCATAGAAAGACTATTTTTACATGTTTTAAACTCTAAAATACTTGGTTCTTTGGTTTAGCTGATATCTCTTCCCTAAGATAGCACATATTTCTTGAGGAAATTAGTACAAGGAAAAAACTGAACCTCTTTGGGGATAATGAAGCTATTTTTTGAAAATGAAATTAAGCCATCTTTGTTTCTATTTTGCAGTGGCTTCTGGGAAATTGAGACCTAAAAATAACACACAATCATAGTGGCCAATTTTGTTTATTTTTCAGTCTATTGCTTCTTCTTTTTTTCCTAGTATTTTTCAGTTTTCATTTTTAATGTAATCATTCTCATGTTTGTGGGAAGTTAACAGGATATAATTTAGAAACATACAATGAGATATTATCTATGGACATATGACTAGATATTAAGGATTGAAAAATAGAGAATAAGTAAATGCTTTTAAAATGAAACAAAATAGAAAAATGATACATTGGCCACAAGTTCTCTTTGGACTCCTCAAACCCCTCAAAACCACGATGGACGGAGAACCCATATCTAGATCAATGCAGAAGGAACAGGTAATGATGGTGCTGGTGAGGATGATGATGTCATAAAATCCATTTTATGGGGTTAGAATTTCACCAAGCCCTATTCAAGTGTACAGTTAACAATTAAAATTAGTGTGTCACATGATGACTTGAAATATGGAAGTGTTATAAAAATAGATCAAGCTAATTATCATATTAGTCACCTGATATATTTAATGTGTTTGTAAAAACATTCACAATCTACTCTCGTGGCAATTTTCAAATTTATAATACATTGTATGTGACCATTAACCAGACTCATTATGCTGTTGGATAGATCTCTGGATATCACTCATTCTGACTACTGGGAATGCCATATTCTTTGAGCAAGATTTCCAGACACTCCTCACAACCCCTAGCAACCACTGTTCTCCACTGTGAGTTTGACTTTCTTAGATTCCAGGTGGTGTTTGTCTTTCTGTGCCTGGCTTATTTCATTTAACCTGACGTTCTACAGCTCATTCATGTAGCTGCAAGTGAAGGAATTTCTCCTTTTAAGGCTGAATGGCATTCCTCTGTGTGTGTGTGTGTGTGTGTGTGTGTGTGTGTGTGTGTGTGTGTACGTGCACTCGATATTGTGCTTACCTCTTTACTCATCTGTAGAAAATTAGGTTGTTACCATATCCTGTCTATCATAACTCATGCAGTGATGAGCATGGGAGTGCATAAATCTCCTCAACACATTGATTTCATTTCCTTTAAATATGGAACCAATAGTTGGATCACCAATGTAGTAGCTCTGTTTAATTATTTAGGAAGCCATTTTCCCATAATGACTGTCTTAATTTATATTCTCACCAACAGTGTGTAAGGATCTGCTTTCCTCTGTCTCCTCACCAACAGTTTTCCTTTGTCGTTTTGGTAACAGCATTTGAACAGGTGTACAGTGAGGTCTCAGTATGCTTTAATCTGTTTCCCCTGGTAGTTTATCATGTACAAAATTGTTTCATTTGGTTTCCTATGCCATTTGTGTGTCTTCTTGTAAGGAATACTTAGGTGTTTGGGCTGATTTTAACTTGTGCTGCTGTCTTCCCGTTGAGTTGTTTACTTACTTATTGAGTTTCCTACTTATTTTGGATATTAACAGATGCATGGTTTGAAAATATTTTCCATTCATCTGTAGGCTGTCTCTATATTCTGTGGATGTTTCATTTTCTATGCAGAAGAGTTTTTTTTATTTATTTTTCAGTTTGATGTAATCCCACATTTATCACCTATGCTTTGGAGTCATATCCCAAACATCAGGCCCGTGTCATGAAACTTTCCATTTATATTCCCCCTAGTAGTGCTATAAGTCTCATGTAAGTTGTTAATATATTTTGAGTTGGGTTTTGGATTTGGCATGGTACAAGGATCCGATTACATTCTTTTGTATATAAATATTCAATTTTCTAGACACCATTTGCTGAATGGATTGATGCCCTTTGTCTGCTATATGATCTTTGTCAAAAATCAGTTGGCTGTAAATGTGTGGGCTTATTTTTTGAGTTTTCTACTCTGCCCCAATGCTATCTATGTTCTATGGTCATACTATGTAGCCAACAGCCTTTAATAAAAATGGTTCTACGTATATAACATACCTGTGTGTGCCATTTTGTGTTAGAGGTCAATAACACAATATTTTCCTGTACACAAGATCATAATCTTGTTAAATCTTACTAAATTGAATGATGCTTTGAAATCACAAACTTGTGTTTTATTCATGAATGCAGCCCAAAGGCTCAACCCTAATGAAGTTCCTGGTATGTTATAAACTCCCTCTATGAACTGACTGAGTCTCTTTTACTGTTCCTTTTGAGAAGAAGATGAAATTTGAGGTGTGACAGGTTTTTCTGGCACCCTGGTATTAACAAAATAGCTTATTTATTAGGAAATGGGAAGCAGTCACCACTGGCCCCAGTGGCTGGCGTACAGAATCCCAGAATTTCTTTAGCTGAGCTTCAAAGCTTCACGAACCTGGCTCTGGGTCTGGATAGTGATACTTTTCACTAGTGGTCCTCACATGTTCGGGATGTGGTTATTTCTACAGCATTGATCAAATGATTCCTCCTGCTGACTGATTCTAATGGCCAGCATTTCTCAAGAAGTCACCTTTTAAAATGATTGTCAGCTGTTGCAAATAGCTGACAGCTGAAGGTTCTCAGTAACAATAAAAAAGGTCTCCATCTCAGAGATTTGGGATTGGATTAGTTACTATTCACTTCACTTCACTGTAATGAAATACCTGACAAACTCAGGAAGGGAAGAGTTGCATTTTGGTTCCCAGTTCCGGGACATAGTCCATCACTGGGGAAGGCATAGTGGCAGAAGTGTGAGGCAGGTGGTCAGGAAACAGAGAAAAATACCGATGTTCAGTTTGACTTCTTCCTTTTTTTTTTTCTTTTTTTCTTTTTCTTTTCTTTTTTTTTTTTTTTTTGAGACAGGGTTTCTTGGTGTAGCTTTGCGCCTTTCCTGGAACTCACTCTGTAGCCCAGGCTGGCCTCGAACTCACAGAGATTCGCCTGGCTCTGCCCCCCAGTGCTTCAGAGGCTTTGCCTCTTCCTTTTTATGCAGTCTAGGGCCTCAGCCCATTGTATAGTGCCACCCATCTTGTGCGTGAGTCTTTCCATTGCAGTCAAGCCAATCTAGATATTCTTTCACTGAAATGCCCAATGCTCTGTCTCCTAGGTGACTTTAGATCCTGTGAAGCTGGCAATCGATAGTAACTACCACAGAGGTAACATTTCTAAAGCTGGGTAGGTACCATATAGGTGGCTAAGACTTGAGTGTTGGAGTCAAATCCCAAAGCAGAATCACAATAGAGACAGGGGCAGCACCTCTACATTCTGAATAAACTTCTAGCATGGTCCTCACTTTGCTAAAATTTCAGACTTACAAGTTGAAGAGAGAGAAACATTTTCAATTCTTTCATGAGTTAGGGTTAAGAGCTGGATTGGCAAAGGGTACATTAGCTTAGCTCTTTTCCCTGGTAAGATGAGTCATTCAGTTTAGAATGTGTCTCAGGCTTGTGAAGAGTGGAGAGCCCTCTCACAGTGGAATGTAAGCACAGTAAGTGAAAACGGATCTTAGGTGTAGAAGTAAGAGGAAACTTCCTCCATCAGAATGCACACTGTGGTATCTGAAGATGTTTATTTTGAGAAATATGGCTAGCCATTTTCACAAGATGTTAGAAACAAAAACCTCATTTCAGATATATGCTATTCTTGACATTTTTATTACTTTCTTTTGTTATGTCACGCCATGCAGCTATCATAAACAGAATGAGAGTGTGTGTGTGTGTGTGTGTGTGTGTGTGTGTGTGTGTGTGTGTCGCTGAATACTGAACTTAGGGCCTCATACATGCTGGACAAGTGCTCTAACTCTGACCTATGTCTCCAGCCCAAGAGAACATATTCCTGTTGGCGTATGATACTAAATTAGAGGACTGTGTTTCTGAGAAGGGACAGAGAAAGGGCATATAAAAATTATTTATGTGATCAGTGGGATTTCAAAAAATTCAATGATAAGATAGTCATTGCCTTGTACACACAACAGTTTTGTTGACATGAATACTCTAAAACATGGACATAGTTTCTTTTTTCCATCTGTTACAAGGCATTTTATGTTACACTGTCTTCTTTAAATGAGTAAGTTTTAATAATCATATACACTAACTGCTTTCCCACAAATTCAATATAAAGTTGTATATCATTAACTTTTTATAAAACAAAACTAATCATCATTCTATTCTTAGACTTTTAGATATTCTTTTTTATTTCATAATGTAATTTAATTTTACAGCCACGGATTCCCCTGTCCTCCCTCCTCCTGCCCCCTCCCCTCAATCAACCCCCCATTCCCATCTCCTCCAGGGCAAGGACTCCCCAGGGAATTCAGCTTAGTCTTGTAGATTCAGTCGAGGCAGGTCCAGTCCCCTCCTTCACCCAGGCTGAGCAAAGTGTCCCTGCATAGGCCCCAGGCTCCAAAAAGCCAGGTCCTTGTGGTAGCAAAGAATCTTGAGACAGGTTATCTACAGTCCAATCTTTTTCCAGCATTCCTCCTGGCCATTCGTTTATTCATTAATTTTATTAAGTCTTTGCATTATGTCAGGCAGAGTTCTAAGTGCTAGAGATAGGAGACTAAATAAGAAAAACAAGATGCTGGCTTCGTGGGATTTATATCCTCATGGAAATACAAAGGACCTACTCTAGTATCCACAAAGGATTTCTGAACAATCCTCATCTCCTTGGTGTCTAATGGATGCATTAGAACAGTGTGACCACTTGAATGTGTGACCATCCTTAGCTTGTGTGCTCTTCCACATACCTCTTAAGTATGGGGGGCTCGTTTAAAATTTTCTGAAAATACATAGTTTGTTTTTCCCCCCAAAGGAAAAGTTTGACAGACCATACTGATAGCTGCCACTAGATGGCAGACATTTGCACTTACATGTCCAACCAGAGGGTTGTTTTGAAAAGGTTCCAAAGGAGCCACTGACAGAAGGAACCCTGAGTTCCACAGGAGTGACAGGTTTGAGTTGTTGCCATGCAACACCTTCTATGTGTTCCATGTGTTTCATATGACAGGTCTTTCACAGCTCAGGATTAGGTTTGCAATGTGGTGACCTGCATTGTTCATGGAGGACAAGGGATTAGGATGCTGCATTGAAAGTAACATGGATCTCTCAAGTTCATAGACTATCAGTGTACTTTCACATCTATGGTAAAATGGACTTTTCAAATGGTTGCTTTAGGGAGTGGGCTACATTTTCAGCCCCCTGAGAAACAACCATCTTATTCTCCTATGACAGCAGAAAAGAACAAACTAGATGCTGTCAGCCTGATTACAGACACCTTCCTTTAATCTCCAACTAGCTACAGAAATCCAAGGAAAACAATGTCTGAACATGATGCTCTCCTAGACAAGGCACATGTATGAAGCTACTTTGGCTCAATGACAGAACAGAAAGCTGACCCGAATCACAATAATAAGGATCCCTTCACCTACTCCAATACTCATTTCAACCAATAAATAACTACCTCCTCGTACAGTTTGGAACATAGGAGATGCCGTAGTATGTATTTCCTAACCCTAGTCCAAATTAAGCTGTAACAAGGTATTGTCCTGACTTGAAATTTCTGAAAATTGCAAATTTATTACCAATGCTGCTGTTTGGCTTCCTGAGCAGTGTGGACAAGAGAGTGATAAGGCAGTAGGGTTCAGGAGGAGCTAAAACAATTTGTGGCAAAGTCTTGACCCTAGATGTGTGTTTATAATCTACAAGTATGTTCACTTGTAAAATGGAGTTATCTGAGCCAAGTTGTTCTTTGGATTTGGGGGTAAGAAGCCAAATCTTTTTGGAAGGATAACAGGAATTTATTCCTTTAAAGCATTTCACTAGAGCGATATTTTAAAGGACCCGAAAGGTTTAAATAGATGGAGATCCAGGGCAGACAGATGATTCAGACAACAATTGCCTTATAAGAGAAAAGTCTCTGCAGGTTTGTGTGTCTCCCAAGAACAGAGAACACTCCACTACAGTGCCTTTTCCCCTGGTGATATGTCCACTTGGAAGATTCCTATTTTGTTTTGTTTGAGACAGAGTCTCATGTAACTTAGGCAAGACTTGAACTTTCTATGTAGCTGAACTTGCGATCCAGCTGCCTCTACCTCCTGAGTCCTGGGATCACAGGCCTTCATCAGTGCGAGCACATCCAGTTTATGCAGTGCCAAGGATCCAACCCAGGGCTTTGTGTTTGCTAGGTAAGTATTCTACCCACTGGGCTACACAACCAGCCTCTCTTTGGAGCATTCTCTTCCTAGAAACCTGCACAGACTCCTTTTTGGTTTTGTTTGTTTTTGATTTTTTTATGAACTCTTTGGAGTTTTCCCTAGATGTCACCTGACCTCACTGCACTGTGGGACCAGCTCATCTAAATACCATGCACCTTTCCCTCCCCACAGCATCTTCTTCACAGTCACCAGAGGTACATTTGTTTTTAATTTTTTTCCAAAACACCCACTGAAGTAGGAGCTCTATTAAACCAGACTTCATAATTCTGTCCTTAGTATACTGTCTGTCCCAGGATGGGATCATTTTTTAATGTATACTGATTTGAATGAATGCTCAGGTATCTTTCTCCTCTCCTCTTCACCCCTCCCCCTTGATTGAACCCGGGGCCTTGCTTATACTAAGGGGGCTCTCAAGCAAATGGACAAGCATGCCTAGCTTTGCCTCCATTAATGCTGTTTTGTTTGTTTTTTTTTTTCTATTAGAAGTAAAGTAGAGAAACTCCCCCCATTCACTTCTAATTTTTAAGGATTCCATTTTCCATATACAATCATTTAATGTGGGTCTGATAGTACAAGTCTGTAACCCCTTCTACTTGGGATTCTGAGGCAGATCATTTCAAGGCCTGCCTGATCAATTTAGACTTTGTCTCAGAAAAAAGAAGCAATGTCCTAAGGGGGCTGGATATGGAACTATTTGGTAGAGGGCTTGCCTAGCAGGTAAGAGGTCTTAGGGTAACTCTCCACTAAAAAAAAAAAAATTGACCACACAGACAAATGCTCATTTTCACAATTAGGAATGTACATGCTATAAAAAAAGTTGGGAAAATTTTAGGGCATACAGGGGAATAAAAGGACGAAACATGATAGTTCTGTGATGTAGACTATTATTTTAACTGGGCAAGGATGTGTTACATTTGTATGTGCTGCAGACTACTACTTTAACTGTGTAAAGATGTGTTACTTTTGTTTATGCTACATTTGTTTAAAGATGTAAGGAGTGTGTTTAATTATGTAAAGATATGCTGCATTTGTTTCACCTTGCCTGCCTAAGACACCTGATTGGTCTAATAAAGAGTTGAACAACAAATATGTATGCAGAAGAGGAATAGGTGAAGCTGGTGGGCAGAGAGAATAAATATGAGGAAAAATTTAAAAGGAGGAAAAAGAAGAACAGAAGGAACAATAAAAAAAGGAGAGAATGAGGGAGACACCAGGGGCCAGAAGCCAGGCAGTGCCAGCCAGCAGACACAAGACACAGTGAAAGTAAGATATACAGAAAGAAAGTAAAAATCCCCAAGGCAAAAGGTAGATAAAGAGAAACAGGTTAATTTAAAAGACCTAGACAGAGAAAAACTAAGCTAAGGCCAAGCATTCAAAACTAATAATAAGTCTCTATGTCATGATTTTGGAGCTAGTTGGTGGCCTCTAAGAAAAAGGCCGATACAGTTCTGAATTTGGAATTTTAAGGCATTAAGTGATCAATAACTACTGAGAAGCTACTGTGACACTGTCTAGTTGCCCAGCCATGGCCAATGTCAGCAGAAGGAAGTGGGCACCCGTGTTAGTCTCTGAGTCCTAGGATTTCAGGTGACATCTGGAGTCCTGGGATGACAGGTGACATTTGGCTGTTGAATGTGGCTTTTGCTGTTGTCATTTGCCTCTGTCCCTCCGACTTTGAACCTGTGCTTGCCCCAGCAATTCCGCTGTGGGCTTCCTGGACAGCTGGAGCTGTGTCGTTAGGTCCACGGTGCTGCAAGGTGTCCAACTTCTTGGACTGAAGAGCTATTGTTTTCCACGTCTGAACAACCTGAAGAATGCTTTTGTGGGCCCTGTAAATCAGTCTAGTAACCCCTCATTTCATAATTGCATGTGCAATATGTCTGGTCTCTAGCTCTGGAGAATCTTGGATATTTAGAAACCTGGCTAATGGGATTTCTGGTGTTTCAGTTATTCTGAAGTACCTTAAATTAACTAAGGGTTACTTATAAAACTAAATAGGTTTTTCACAATAAAATCTTATGTCTTGTGGTATTTCTAAACACACTAAAAATAATTTATTTTTCTGCTTGTCAAATATTTATCGAGTAGCTGCCTTTTTCTTGCTGAGAAGAAATAACCTTAAAAAATAGGCTACAATAAACTTGGATAGAAGGATGTGGTAAAATCATGAAGAGAGCTGTTTCTCTATGAAATAAGTTGAAGCTGACTGGGTAGAAAACAGTTGAGGGCTGCTGTTTCTTTGGAACTCAGGGAATGCCAATCCTCAGGGTACTAAAGCCTGTCTTGACTAGGCACAAGACTTCAACTGGATGTAAACTATTCCCATCTCTCACATCTATGGGGAAACCTTTGTCTGGATTCCTAGCCAAAGTAGAAACCATTTTTCATACAGTTGTGGATTCAAAACAGGTGTTTAGGAAGCTGAAAGATCTGGAAAATGTGGAAGTTGAAGTCAAAATAATGTTTAGAATCACCATGATGTTACAGTTCTCTTAAAGCCCTGTAGTATTTGGGGATTGTTATTGAGGAATGCACCAAGAAGAAACTTTTTTTCTTTTGAAACAAAATATGTTTCTAGACACAGGAACAATTTAATTTAGAATATTCAGTGTTCTTTTCTATCACTTCAAAGAACAGTTTGATGTAGAATTTTGAGTTGTCTGGTATTAATTTTAAAATTGGTTTTCAATGACAAAATGTTCTGTACTCCTCGAATATGAAATCCTCAGTTTTATCAGTTTGCACTCCTCAGTTCTCCATAATTTCCCTCTTAGAGTTCCCCGAAATCAAGTGTTTCTCAGCTGGATTTGTCTCATTTTCATTCCTATTGATTTTAATTTCCTAGTCACCCTCACCCCATCAAAAGTTAATACCACATGTACAATGTATATGCTGATGTCATGTGACTACTTAGAGGGTCAGAAGCCACTGCTTTATTTAAGATGTCCTTTGTTCACTAATAACTCACTTCTACTCCTGAGGTGATGTCATTCCCACAGGATGTGTGTACATCAATCATTTACTGGGGCTGAAGACATTTCCTGGGTTCCAGAGTCTTCCAACCTAGAGGAGAAAGCAACCCTCCCACAAGCCTCGCACCTCCCGACACTTCAGTCCCCAGCCCCAGGACATTCTGTGCCCTCCTGTCAGCACCTGTCCGCCCTGTTCCTGCAGCCTTCTTGTCTCTGTGGAGGTCTTCTGATCTTCCTGGACCTGGACTCTGAGCAGAATCATCTGCCGTTCCTAAAGAAGGGCTTTCCATCTGCTTCATTGCCCCCCAATGCCTAGTTCTCAGCAGTGGAAAACATCAGTATGTTTCTCTGAGGCAAAATAAGAGATTTGAGGACAATTTCATCTGTCTTCCAGCTTCTTACCGCTTTTCTCAGTCTCAAGGCAGTGGGTGTCCTGAAACTTATTTTGTTCCAACTGAGAAACTTGCCTGTAAAATCCATATAAAATATTCCCCAGCTATAGCCACTAGAATTTTTCAAATGCATTTCCACTGCTCTGTTTTTGTTGAGAGAGAGAGAGAGAGAGAGAGAGAGAGAGAGAGAGAGAGAGAGAGAGAGCGCGCACTCATGGACGCATTAGCATGTGTGAGCATACACACGTGGACGCCAGTGAACACCTTTCATTGCCATCATATTTAAGGCACCATCCACCTTATTTTTTGACACAAGAACTCTCATTAACCTAGAATTTGTCAAAGAGGCTAGAATAGCTGACTAGTGAGCCTCCAGGATCCTCTTGTCTCTGTTTCTCCGGTGCTGGGCTTAAAGTTGCCTACCACCCTGACATCATTTTTACATTGGTCCTGGATATCAAACTCAGGTCTAGATGCTTGCACATCAAACAATTTTGACTCATTACCAGATTTGGAACAAGAAGGAAACAAAATATATTGGCTTCCTTAAGCACCAGGCAAGGTGCTGGGTGACTTAGCTTTTATACTTATAATAGCTTCTTAAGGTCTGCTGAGCATTAGGTTTGTGTTTGGTCCCAATATAATTAGGAAGCCTGGATATAGCCCTTCCAGTGTTATGTGTTTTCTTTTATGATAATGATTTGTTTTCCTTGATATGTAACCTAGACAGCAAACACCAGTAAGTCTGATGCAGTTTCTAACATGTAACTTCCATAAAAGAAAAACCAAGGGCAATGAACTGTATTTGATCTCAATATTTTTTTAGTGTCTGTCCTGTTAAATGATTACTTATGTATTCTTTCATATGTAATCTTAATTTTATAAAGCTAATGAGGGCATGACACACTGTACAGCACCACATAATCCTCAAGACATGACAAAAATAATAGCTGCCCTCCACACCCAGCCCTCTCTGGTGCAGTCTTGATATCCTGAGAGACATCAGTTTTCAATGCTTTAGGCTGTAGATTTGTTGTTACTGTTTACTTCTATATTTCTAAATAACAGGCTTAGATGGCTGTGGTTTGCCTTTTGGGTTTTAGCGTTTATTTCCTACTATAGAACACTAGCCCTGTTATAAATCCTGTTATAAATTTCCTCCTTTATACCTGAAGAGAATCAGCTTTAAAACTTGGGTTATATCAATATATAATATTAATACACCTTGATGACATCAATGGACTCACTGCTTAGCTTCATTATTTTTATATTGTCTTTTGGGGTAATCAGTGTGTGCCTATGTTCTCTCACCCTTCTTTCTGTCTGATCATCTCTGCTCCTCCTTTCTCTTTTCCTCTTTCTGATCCTGCCCTTTCCCTTCACACAGGATGTTTCCATCCTCCTGCTCCTACCAGAGCTGGCTACACTTAGGACTTGCCATATAGCTAGAATCTTGGGATTTTCTTCCCTGTAACCCAATCTGCCATTGTCCATTTTCTTCATAGATTCCATTCCATGATTGGATTATTGGTGGAGTGAGAAGGGAAATTATCATACCCCTCTCTGCTGGTTTCCTAAATTATCACATTTAAGCATTAACAGCTTTACACATAGCAAGCACACCCCAGACTTGAACATTGTTGCCATTAAAGATAACATTTTGTTGTTGTTTATAATTTTTTTTTTTATTTTACCTGCCTCAGAGGATTGGCTGTAGGAGATAACATGCTTAGAGCCGATTGCTATAGAGTAGAATAAAGACTGACAGGGTACTTACATAGTCATAATTGCAAGAATTATTGAGTCACTTGCCTTCTATATGCACCAACAAGTTCATTACCAGATGGGTTATTGAGTGCGAGTGCATTCCAAAGGGGATGACAATAGCAGAATTTTCATTTTTCCTATTGTTTACCAACAACTCTAACACACACACACACACACACACACACACACACACACACACACAATTTGAGTGCTTATTTAACCCACTGATATTAATTTTGAGAGAATGAATGGGTGAGTTCAAAGTATTTGTATGCTAGAAAGGAACTGACTACTTATTTTCTAGAAGAAAAACAAGTCCTGACTTACAGCCTTTGCCAACTACTATGGTAAAAATTCTCTTGTGGTTGCAGTTGTAAAGCTTTGAAAGTCTCTTCACTAGTTTAGGAGACTGAAGAATATAGACATTAAACAGCTCAGCTGAGCAGAAGTGAGTTGCCCAGTACGCTAGGTTCCTATGAAAAACGCAATTGCCACAGCTGAATGCCAGGGCTTCTTCAAAGAACACGGGTGTAAGATGGAGAAGGTTTTCACCATTCCATTCCCTAGAAATATTAGTAATTAAAAAAGGAAGGGCTTCACCAGGATTTGATGATCATTTGGAGATAATTTTGTTTTAGTAAGTTTATCACCCTTATATTCTTCAACTTTCTTTATCTCAATTGGACATTTGTTTTCCCTGTGCCTGTATTTTATGAGTCTCTGTCTCACTGTCAAAAGTGAAAAGGAAGCCTTACATTCAACAATCACCCATAAAGTGAAATCATGGGTGTCCGGTGAAGGCTACCCATTACACATAGGAAAGAATGTTGGTTCTTCTCAGCACAGCTGTGGTTTACTGGTAAATTGCTAACATCTGTCTGCTCAATGCTCCTGAGAGAGTAATCAAATTTCCTATGAAAGTGTTAAGGGAAACTGTGGTCAGGCCCAGAAATATCATGAGATCTCATCAGAGAGATGGAGGATGCAAGGCCAGAGTGGAGAAGAATGGCCTCCATGTGCTGATAGAAAGGTACAGGATGCATACCCAGCTGGGGACTATATTGCTAGGGGCTGTGAGATGGTTCCTTTCTAACATAGACCAAAAGGCTCTAAGTGTCTTATGAGTCAGTAAATTATTGATGCACACTATGGTGATGACATCACTCCCATATACCCAGGGAGGTAAAAGTGGGTTATTAGTAGCCAAAGGACATCTTTAGATAATGTAGTGGTTTCTGATCCTGTCAGTGGCCACATTATATAAGTAGATATACATAGAATTGTGATATTAACATTTGATTTAGTGGAGTGATGGTTAGGAAACTAGGGTCTATAAGTGTATTTATTGATAAGAAAATTCCAGAAAACCACTCTAGATTTAAATTGTACATTGATTCTTCTCATAGATTATACTTTTTCAAGCTTAGTACTCTAACTCCTTTAGAATTGTCTTGAGTACAATTAAAGAACAAAGAAGTAATGCGGGGCTGTGTTTATATAGAGTACACCCATTGTCTAGGTTACTTAGTGAGTTCGGTGGAAAGTTCCAAGGTCAAGTGAATTTAGCTGCCATTTGGAAGTGAGGCTAGTTTGATGGTAGACAGAACACACATGCATACTCATCTTTTGAGATGAAGAACTAAATGTAGATTTATCTTCCATTGTCATTGTATACATTGTTTTGCATTTTCAAACAATGACAGTCACAATGGCAGGAAATAGCAATGTAGGTATATTGCTTTCCTAGCAAGGTCAAAGCCCTGGTTGTGGTGATGAATCCCTAGAATCCTAGCACCCAGGTGATAGACACTCAGAAGTTCAGGGTTATCTTTGGCTATATAATGAGTTTGAAACCAACCTGGGCCGTGTGTGATACTAAGAACTACAAGCAATTAACAGTTGTTAAGGGAGAGAGAACCATTCTTCCCCAAGGATGAGCCCCCTTATTGGTTATCCAATACCAAGTGATCAACCCTAGAAACATAGGCACCAGGTTATATTCATATATTTATTTATTTCTATGTATATGTAACAACAATGGTTGAAGAAAAGGAGGTACTGAGAATTTGGAATGGAGGGAGGTACATGGGATGGGTAGAATGGAGGGGAGGAAAGGCAAATAATTTAGTTATCTTTTAATTAAAAGGTAGAAAACGTTAAGTACAGTAAAGAAGGAAGGGTAGACTCTATTTCATTTGCCTTAAAACAAAATCAAATTGGCAATATGAGAATAATATAAGCTCAAATGCAAGGTTGTTATTTAGCATAAACTGAAGTTTTTATGAGAAAAATTGCCCATTAGGGTTTTCCAGGCATCCACTTATTTATACAGCTTTAATGATGGTGTTAGGGGCAACTCTGGTGTGCTATGAAGAGCAGATGCCTAGAGGCTGGAGAGAGATCTTCAGGGTTAAGAACTATGACTGTTTTTCCAGCAGACTCAGGTTCAGTTCCCAGAACCTACTGAAGCTACCTGATGGCTCACAAACACGTGCGACTTCAGTTCCAAGTGATCCAGTGCCATTTTCTGTTATCCATGAGCACAAGGCATGTAAGTGATGTACAGACACATGTGTAGCCAAAACACTCAGACATATAAAATAAGTAAGAAAGTAAATAAACATGGGACCTCTTTGTAGCTGAATTATGAATACCCTTGAGGCAGAACTCTGGGGCATAGACAAGCTTCATTGCTGTTCTGCTCTTTGATCATCTCTGCTTCCTCTCTATTCCCAAGTAGTTGTGCTTGGAAAACACATGCTTTAGTGACAGTCTAATGCCTGTCTTTAACATGAGTAAACAGAAAAGTTCCATACTCAATAACAAAGTTTGCCTATGTTTTAGAAGTTTGGTTAATCTCTTGCTTCATTCTGATTTCTGTCAGCCCATGAAATCTTGAATATCTGAGTGGGTTGTGTGTACCTGAGGCAAGCATTTGTAGCAGTGGATGTTGTTTAGAGCCTGCCGTGTTGCAGCCCTCCCAATTTGTCTGTATACTGTGACTATAAACAAATATCAACCTCCTCCTTATGTTTGTTCAAAAGCAGGTACTAAGAAATCTGGAGCAAACTATTTTACATCAGATAAAATACATTTAGAGAAGTTGGCCTAACATAGGCAGTATGTTTAATTTCACACATTGCTTTAAATTAAATACAAGTGAGATTGAAGAGTCATTCAAAGAACATTTTATATATATATATATATATATATATATATATATATATATATATATATTTGTGTGTATGTATACACATATATATGTATATGCATATGAAGTGTGTTGGTTGATTTCTTGGAATTGCTCTGCTTAGAGAATAAGAAGCTCTTAGGGAAATATTACTGTTGTACAAAACCATGATTTGATTCTTTCACCAAGAATAATTCACAAGCAGAAACAAGAATTTTACCATATATATATATATATATATATATATATATATATATATATATATAAAGCCTATTAAAAAGCTATTGTGCAGTTTCCATGTCCAGGACAGCTCTAAGTTATTTCTCTTGTGATACTTCATTCAGTCCTTACAACAGTACTACAGGTTGTGAGACTTAGGGAAGTCTGAAGGTTGATTATACTGTTTGCTAAATGAGCACCTTGAACCACAAATGGGTGGAATAATATGTCCAAAAGAGTTAACATTTGACTTTGACCCTGGCATTTTTGGATTAATGGAGAAATCTCAAGGTTTTATTTATTTATTTTTTATAGATATATTTTTTAAATTCTCCTCATTGAGTCACTTTAATAACTTACTAACTTAAGAAAAGTTAAGGCCAGAATAAAAATGTGGATAATAGAGAAATAAAAGAAAGACAAGGAAAATGTATTTTAAAAATTAGACTTGACAATATGATCTAAAAGATTATTATTTATAATGTCGGTGTTCATGACTCACCTGGTGAACTGAGGATGCTTGCTTGCTTCTTTGTTTTGAAAATAGTATTGTTAATTATGAAATTTAGATCTTGATTTAGTTGCATGTATATAATGGGTGGTTAATACAAAGGCTGGCAGGTATACCTTAGAGCACCCTGTGTGGATGGGGACCTGCTTCTCACTCAGCTTCTTTGCTGATCAGCTGCTGAGAGAGATGGAGACCATTCTGGAATAGAATTGAGTACTATGGAGAAACTGAGCTTTATATGAATTCAGAATTTATTTTAAAAATAAAATAAGATTTGAGAGAGTGTAACTGGCAGGTTTCTCACCTTCGGACACTGATTGGATTTTACTAAATGGTAGCTCAGTGTGAAGATCCATTTCTGTCAGCTTTGATTGGTGACATCCCTTAGGTTTAAATCCAAACAAATAATGTTACATTACCCAATTACAAAATGAGGTACAGACCTAAACAGAGAATTCTCAACAGAAGAATCTCAAATGGCTGAGAGACATTTAAGGAATAGTTCAACATCCTTAGCCATCAGGGAAATGCAAATCAAAATAACTCTGAGATACTATCTTACACCTGTCAGAATGCCTAAGATCAAAAACACTGATGACAGCTTATGTTGGAGAGGATCTGGAGTAAGGGGAACACTCCTCCACTGCTGGTGGGAGTGTAAACTTGTACATCCACTTTAGAAATTAGTATGGCAATTTCTTAGAAAATTGGGAATCATTGTACCTCAAGACCCAGCAATACCACTCCTGGGCATATATGCAAGGAATGCTCAATCACACCACAAGGACACTTGCTCAACTATGTTCACAGCAGCATTATTTATAATAGCCAGGACCTAGAAATAACCTAGATGCCCCTTAACCAAAGAATGGATTTTAAAAATGTGGTACATTTACACAATTGAGTATTACTCAGAGGTAAAAATCAATGACATGAAATTTGCAGGCAAATGGATGGAATTAGAAAAGAAAACATTGTTATCAACACAAGACCTGAATATTAATAGGATAGCAGAGTATAGGGCTTTCTCACCTCTATATGAGAAATAGAAAGAGAGTGCACTTGATATTATCAAAAGAAAAATATGAAATTGTAATTCCTGGACTTCAAACTAGCCTAAACAATGCCCCCAGCCTTCATATATTGTATATGCATATCGAGGCCAGAGGGCCAGAAGTTGGGAATTGATGTCTTCCTCAGTTGCTGAACACATTATTATTTAGACAGAGTCTCTTGGTGAATCTTGAACCCACTAATTTGATAAGACTGATTGGCCAGGAAGCCTCAAGGACCTGCTGGTCTCCAACTCCCTCCTCCTGGGATTATAGGTTTGAACCACAGTGCCCAGGTTTATCTGGGTGATGAGGATCAAATGTGGTTCTCGTGCATACATGGTAAGCACTTTACCAACTGAGCCATGTGTCCATTTCCATGTGCCTCTTCATGAAGACACAGACAGCTTTTCCTTCTGTCTGGCATCCAAGCTGCTGTGTCAATGAAGTCATTTATGTAACTTGATTGACTTTGCTCATTTTGCAGCTTTGACATGGTCTCTTCAGTGCAGTCTGCTTCTTACAGCCAAGAAGCCACAAGAACATATTTTGAAGGATAATTGTAAAAGAGAGATGGTAAGGTATATAATTAAAACATTCAGTCTTGGGATCCAATGTTCTGTTTTGTTCCTATATGCCAATATTCTATATTTTAAGTATGGTCTGTGTCCATGACGATACAAGAGGGAAACAGTTTATTAGCACATAAAGATCAAAATCACAGCACCTTCAGCCTTCTCTCTGAACACTACATTGTTCTTCTCCAGGGACCCATTGAATTGAATATGCACAATGTGTAGGCCAGTGGCAAACAATTTTATTGGCATCTTTCTCCCATTGGCCTTTGTGCTGGTTCAGTAATAGACTGATCATTTACCTGATGTGTGTAAAATCTCAAGAGCTCTGTCACTTTCTGGTCCTACTGTTATATTTATAGATGTGGACAGTCGTGGGTCAGTATGCTGCATATGATGGCCAAGTTCTAATGTGGTTTAAAGCTATAACCAAAAGAGAGTAAGGCTGCTTCTCTGATATAGAGACTTGAGATTTCTTCCTGGATCTACATAGTTTATGACTCCCTTTTCTATTACTCCATTTTTCAGTTTCTTTGTCTCTGTCTTGACACTTACAGGCTTTATTGCAACCAACTGTTCCCTTTCTTAAAGACAAGACCCTAAGGCTTTCTGTATTCTTGCTTTCTTAGTAGTGGGCATCATGGAGTGTAGGAGGCCTCTCAAAGCATACACAGGATAAACACACTCCTCTGTGAGGTCTCAAGTGTCTTGTAGAACTTACAGCAAATTCAGATGTTCTGGCTCAAATTCATGTATTATGGGATATTTAGATTCAAGATGCATGGAAGATTCCAGAGCGGATCCTGATTCAGAAGTGATAGCTACTGAGCGGTGTGAGTTCTTGTTTGTTTGTTTGTTTGTTTGTTTTGCTTTGTTTTTTGAAACCCAATAGTATCTATACAATTTGCTTAAAAACATTTACAGTTTGACTGAAAATTCATTTCATTACTAGATATTGAGACAACTTAGAGGTCTTTCCTCCCCTCCAGTTTTTTCTTATTCTAAGATTATTAACTACCTTCTTCTTCTTAAGACAGACAAGGGTAAGTCTGTATAAGTTTCAGTGTAAGTCCTCTGGTGTACCTATACCAGGGTTTTAGTTATCCCATTTACCAAGGTTTACACTGGTAGTCAACAATTTGAATGTTTCTGGTTTACAGATTTGATGGTTAGTGTGCATTGTCAACTTGACAATTCTAAGATGATAATATCTGACCTTTCACAGTCTTTCTCCTGTGTCATCCTTTGCCTGAGTCAGGGAGAGTTTTATTCTATGCAATCATTTAAAGCCATAGAACCTTGAATCCTGAGGAAGTAGCTTAGCCAATCCACATACTTAGAAAGTTTTGAAGGCATTGACAAATAGTCTTTCCTTTTACTTCATTTCTCATCATTTTCTTATTTTGCTTTGTTTCTTCAGAATAAGCATAACACATTTTGCAGTTTTTGTATGCTGTCACTCACAGTTATGTGGTTTTGTTGTTATTTGTTTTGTTTCATTTGAGACAGAGTCTCACTATGTCCTCCTGACCAGTAACTCACTACATAGATCAAGATGGCCTCAAACTCACAGAGATCTGCCTGCCTCTGCCTCCTGAGTGCTGGGATTAGAAGTGTCCACCACTGTGCCCTATTGGTGAATTATTAAGGCCACTCCACATAGTTAAAAGAGAGATTTACTTAGTGGCATAACTTACTAATGAAGGGATAGGTAGGTTGTGAGTTCTGGGAAAGATGCAGCACAGTCCAGCTGTGTTCTATGGAGAACTCTCCTCGGTCTACCTCTAGTGTCCAGGGTCCAGGAAACAAGAGAGGGAGGCACATCCGGATCTCGGGTCTTCCGGACCCTCTCTTGGCCCCACCTTGTAGGCGCAATAGTTACCGAAGCCTCAATAGGGGTTGGAACTTCCAGACCAAAGCTAAAATGACTACCCACTACATTGCCCAAATCACAGCAGTTTTATTTATGAAATTATACAAATAAAGTTTTTAAAAGAGCATAAGTTTTTATGATGGTCTTTCACATGAAGTCAACAGTCACATAGAACAGTTGCCAGAGTAAGAACATCCACAGCATATGCATTGCTTATTGTCCTCTTCATTGTGACAAAGACCCAGCAGAAGCAATGTAAGGGAAAAGGGGTTGATTCTAGCTCATTGTTTCAAGAGCAATAGTCCATCGTGGTGGGAGAAGGAAGGCAGCTGAGCAGCAGCTGTGCCAGCAGGAGTTTACAGCATGGCTTGTTCACATCTTGGAGAATCTGGAAGTTGAGAACATAGGCCAAAATAGAAATAAATAATACCTTCCATATTCTTCCCTAGTTTCCCACTTCTGTTAGCTAGGACACAGAACCACAGGTCCTTTACCCTCCCCAGACAGTGCCACCAGCTGGGAAACGTGTTTAAAAACATGATACTATTGGGCATCCTACTTGGAACGTTTCATATTCAAGTCATATCACCGTATAAAGATGATATAGAATAGATTTTTTGGAGTAGAAGTAAGAGTATGTTAGGAAAGGATGGGTTTCAATGGTCAAAATTTTAGGGTGCAAGGGGCTAGAGAGATGGTTCAGTAGTTAAAAGCATGTACTGTTCTTTCAAAGGACACAAGTTCAGTTCCCAACACTTACACTGGACAGCTCACAACCACCTGTAACTGAATCCAGCTCTAATGCATCCAGTGCCTTCTTCTGGCATCCATGGACACCTGCATTCATGAGTACATACCCATACTTAGATGCACATACGTGCACGCGTGTGCACGCGAGCGCACACACACACACACACACACACACACACACACAATTTAAAAATAAAATAATGCAATATTTCTAAAGAAATCCAGGTGCTAATGTTTGAGATTATCAAAGGTAAATTAAATTTGTTTGCTCCTTATCTTATCTACAAATTGAAACTATCAAAGTGAAAGTCATAGGAGTGTAGCTTTGACTAAATGAAGTAAAGAATGTTAGAGACACAGACATATCTAGGAAATCACTTGGAAATAAAATTCCAAAAAAATGTGTTTCTTCATCATTTTTCTGATCATTTTTAGCTATGTGTGAGTTTCTCTTGTTTTCATGCTCATTTTACATTTCATTATTCAATACTTCATTCAACAAATGTGCTTGCAGAGACATAACAGCAATCAGGTGTTTCTTTGCTAAAAATATTCACAAACTTGTTGGTGATAAGTTGCAAAGAAAAATGCAGTTCATGTTTTGAAGTAGATGCAATGCATTTAAGAATTATATAGACAGCAAACCTAAATTCCCCAAAAAGAGGTACTGAGAGGGGAATGAGGAATAATTAATACCTTTGTCAATTGTACAGGTGGATGGATGGTTGTTGTGTCTCTAAATTCAAGCTGAGAAATGGGTTGAGAGGACACATGGGAGAGGCTAGAAGAAGTGAATGAATGCAGAACTAAGTTAGGAAAATATAATTTGAAGTTATTTTAGAATATTTAGATGGTGGTTGGGAATTTGTGTGTGAAAAATGGAAAAAGAGTGGGAGATGGTAGTTTTAGATTATTAACAAGTTGTGGTAATGAATGTTGAATGAAAAATAGGGGCACTATATTTATAAAATAGGGTCACAGATGACTGGGTAATGATAATTTGGTATCAAAACTCTTCATAAATATTGTGGGCAGGATTAAGAAAGGGGAACTGAGTTTGATGCCCTTATAAAAGTGGAAGAAGATAATGGACTCGAACTAAGTTGTAGTTTGAGCTCTATATATGCACTGTAACTACACACACACACACACACACACACACACACACAAATGATAATAAATCTAATGAAATGTTTTAAAAACCTTTTCTTTAAAAAAATAATAAGCCTGAGACAAAGAAATGCACTGAGACTAAAACAGCAGAGAGCTGATTCTGGGCCAAAGGACCACCGGGAAGAGATGTGTATAAGAACACAAAGCAGCAGAAACTGAGTATGTGGAACTGGCTGCAGTGACTCAGTGGAGGAGCCTGGCTCTAGCTGGTACGAAGCCTGTCAGGAATGGAGACCGGGACTCCTCTCTCATGACTTCTTACCCTTTCCACCTTCTGATGTCTGGCCTTTCACTGTCCTAAACCATCATGAGGCTGAAGAGCTCCAGGGCAGGATCAAGAAAAAGTGGAGAGGAGAATGATGGATTTGGATGGCAGGTTGGAAATAACCAATGAGATTACTGTTAGTCTAAGGCATGGCAGAATTTGTGTCATTAGCTCTTAGGAGAAAAATAGAGGAGCCCTTGAAGTTACATCTAGAGAGACTGGGTGACAACCATAAGGGAGAAGTTTTTCTGAAAGGAAAGAAAAGGTACTAAAAAGAATAAAATGTCAGGTCCAAGATAAAAATGTAGTAAGAAGAAGATGGAGCTGGAGCTTGGAGGAGGGCTTTTGCCTAACATGAAAATCCTGGGCTTGATCCCCAAACTGCAATAAATACGGCACAAATTTTTCCAACAAATTATCCATTAAGCATGTAGGGTGACTATTACTGATGGCATTTTGTGATTTGCACACATAAGGTTATTAAATCTGTACAAGCTGCAGGATCTGGTTTGTAAAATACAGTGGCATTGTTCTAGTTTTAGAAATTAAATGAGGGAAGATAGTTTGCTGCCATAAGCAATGGATTCTTCTCTCTCTCTCAGCACTCCTTTCCCACCCACAATCCAGGCCTTTTTAGCAGGTGCCCTGAAAGGTTTGTAAGAGAATGTCGGTCTTCAACTTCAGCCCCCTTACTCAAGATCTCTAGAAAAAATGCAGTGGATGTGGTCTTTCTCTTATGCAGCCTCTTAGGCTCTGATAATCACAGACACGAAAGTATTAGTTCAGTGTTTTCTGTTTTCAAAGCCATACTGCGTTATTGTGAATAAAGGATTCACAGGACTAGCTTTGGTCTGACACAGGTGAAAGCACAGATCTGGGATGCAAAACATGATTTGGCTATGAATGGGCAATGAAACAGGAATCCCCACTTGAGGGACAGGTTAACAGGGGGCCATCTTTGTGTGTGTAGATGTCAGGAGAACATCATGTTGAGTATGAGCAAAGTGCACACGAGCCCGGAGCAGTGCATAGTACACGTCCATATGCACCAGGTGAGTTAAAACAAGACTAGAGCTAGATGCCAGTCAATTTAGTCATGAGGGTGCTTGAGAGAGTACTCGCTGTCACTGCATCTGACTGACATCTTACCAAGGGGTTTGCAAAAGTAGCAGTTTCCCCATCTCTTCATGAACCAAACAGCTTCACCAACCAAACAACTAGAATAAGAAGTTTTAGCTTGTCAGCATGAAGATTTTTGTTTGATGAATTTGTTTGTAGACTCTCTCGCTTCATGCATTTTTCTACAGTGTGTGAGTCTCAGTCTCCCTCTCCTTCCCTCCCTTCCCCCTCTCTCGTGTGTGTGTGTGTGTGTGTGTGTGTGTGAGAGAGAGAGAGAGAGAGAGAGAGAGAGAGAGAGAGAGAGAGAGAGAGACAGACACGGGGGGGGGGGGGATTTTCCTTGTTAGCTTTCCATAATACTTATTTGTTCTAATTTGATTTCTGTTACCATAAAAAGTATGACCAAAGTACAGAACTCAAACAGGATTTGAACAATAAACCATGGAGGAATACAGCTTTCTGGCCACTCTGAGTCATTCTCACAGATTCGTGCTCAGCTAGCACTCTTGTATAACCAGAACTTCCTGCCAAGGGAATGGTGCCACCCATGATAAGCTGGACCCTTCTACATCAATTAACAACCAAGATAATCCTCCACAAACACACCCATAGCCCTGTCTGTTGTAGGTGATCCCTCAGTGAAGACGTTCTTTCAGATAAACCTAGACTGTGTCAAGTTTACTGGTTAAGTTAGCTGAGGCACCATTGTTTTCTGTTTGTACTCGTCACTTTCAGTTGTTGAATAACAGCCCATTTAAAAGATAAAAGATAGTCTTAGTGATTATTCTGTTCCTGGATATTTATTTTGATTTCATGTTTTTCATTAAGTACTCTTATGAATTCTTTGTATTCCTAATCTTTCCAGGCTGAATATGCAGTTATTTTCTCCAAAAAGAGTTTAATTTCTTGCAATTGAACTGTGTATTCAACAGCAAAAGCTTTTTGGTGAAATAATATGATTTCAGGTACATTTGAGATTGCTATGTGTTGTGTTTGTCTTTGAGCAAATATAATTTTGATTTCTTCATCTTTTTACATGCCTAACCAGTCCTTTGCTTGAGTGAACCCAGGGGTTTTGGTCTTCAAGCTTATCTAGTGTAGAGTGATAGCCCTGGATAAAGGAAAAAAATTAGTAACATAACTTCAAAAATATTATTCTGCATGGAGAGATGGTTTAGTGGATAAAATACTTGCTGTGCAAATATGAAGGCCTGAATTCAAATCTCCAGAACCCACATAACCCAGACATTGTAGCACATGTCTCAAATTCCAGTGTCTTTACCATGAAGTAGGAGTTGGAAATAGGAGAAGCCCTAGAAACTACAGACCAGCAAGTCTCTTAGCAATGAATACATAGCAATGAACAAGAGACCCTGTCTCAAAGACGGTAGAAAGAGATCACACACACACACACACACACACACACACACACACACACACATCAATGCATTTCCCAAGTTCAAAGTTTAAGATAATAAATAATGAATGAATCTAGCTGTGGTGATATATAGTGTCCCCCAATGTATTGTGAACCCTAATAAATTTATCTGAGGGTCAGAGAACAGGAAAACCACTAGATTAAACATAGAGGCCAGAAAATGGTGGCACACACACCTTTTATCCTATCACTTGGGAGGCAGAGATCCATCTGAATCTCTATGAGTTCAAGCCCACACTGGGAACAGAGCCAGGCATGGTGGCACACACCTTTAATCCCAGCACTTGAGATCTCATGTCTTGGCTTGGGAAGGACACATGCCTTTAATCCCAGAAAGTGGTGGCAGGAAGCAGAAAGGTATATAAGATGTGAGAACCAGGAACTAGAGGCTTTAGCAGCAGTTCAACTGAGACCCTCGGGGTGAGGACTCAAAGACTTTCAATCTGAGTAAACAAGATCAGCTGAGGTGTTGGTGAGATAAGGTTGGCTGTGGCTTGTTCTATTCCTCTGATCTATCAGTTTGAACCCCAATATCTGCCTCCAGGTTTTTTATTAATAAGACTGTTTAGGAATTTGCCTTACATCTAGATATCATGTATTTTTTTTTTAATTTTTGGTTGTGAAGCCATCATCTATGATTTATTTCTATCATATGATGGTTTACATCCTACTACATGTCAGATCAGAAAAGGCCAACCGTGATCTAGTAGTCATATACAGTCTAACAGATGCCATGAGACCAGAATGTGGCTGCAACTAAGCAATGTATATGAGTGTGTTTACTCTGCCCAGAATGTCACACTACAGAGATTATTGTGCAGCACACATTCTCTCTGCCTTTCTCTTTTGCACTGAGGGCAGTGGGTTGGTTTCTCATATCTGCTAGGCTTATTTGGTTAGCCTGGTAGCATGTGCTCCCTCATTATTCACTTATTTTCTTCCTCTTTCAGAACTTTCTACCCATCTTCATTTGAGCATTTCTGAATTGTGTAAAATTATTTGACTTGAGAACACTAAGCTATCTCAAAATATTTTGTACTGTATTAAAAAATGAGAGAAATCCACAATGTTATATGTTTTTAAATTTTCACATTTGATCCCAGATTAAGTATATGCCCAAAATAGACATGTGAGTTTATGTATCTATCCAAGGTAGGATTAAATGTACAATTTAAGCCTATATTTGGCAGGCTTAAAGATAAAATCTCATTGGTTTACATAAGCCAAAGATTAGTTTGATATGCCAAAAATCCAGAAATGAGCACCATCTTCATTTCAAAGGCAAGCTAGGGGCCAGTAATAACAAGCACACCTAAATCTACACTAGTACTTGATTTTCACATGATCAATGGACACTTTTTCATTCATCATTCAAAACAATCATAGGAAAATCACAGCCACACCCAGGTGAATTGTGGGAAAACATTGATATAGATAATTGACTAAGCCATTAGAACTTTGCAGACTCAGTTTTTAAGAGAAGCAATTTCTATGAAATCACAAGCTCCCACATTGTGTGCACATGTGTGTATGTGTGTGTACATGTGCACACTCATACCACAGATTTATATGTATATTTCTATAAAAGCTCAATTGAAGTTTAGCTTTGTTGTTTTTATTTTCTGTTTATGCTTTTTGATTTGGAGTTGTACCTGGACACTTATTATTCTACAGTAGCTAATCTTACTGTATGTTACAAGTTTTTACAACAGGAAAAGATAATAATAGTTAGGGAGGTCTTGGTTACTTCAGATATTTAGTGTTTAACATAGAAAGGTTTTCAATGTATTGACATTATATTGTAAATCCCAATGTCTATACTTTTCTCCCACATCTGGGTTTCTTCCAAACTCATCCTGCCTC
Organism: Peromyscus leucopus; assembly: GCF_004664715.2. Classification (NCBI taxonomy): domain Eukaryota; kingdom Metazoa; phylum Chordata; class Mammalia; order Rodentia; family Cricetidae; genus Peromyscus; species Peromyscus leucopus. The sequence continues at coordinate 50,660,993 of NC_051067.1, forward strand.
TGATTCACATGGCACACTGTATTGACAACAGAGTCTTCTCCCTGGGGATGACAGAGGGAACTTTTAAAATCCTTATATATTGAAAAGTCTAATGAAATTCATTCACTTATCCACTTGCTCATGAAATATTAATAGGCTCATACTATTCCTTTAAAGTGCTCTGGAGTACACTGAAAACAGAATTAATTTATAGAATAAATCTATGCAACCTACTTCATTTTCCCCATAAAATAAATTTACGAGGTTGATAAGGATCACCTCACTGTTTTTCCTTCTATCAGTCTCCCCACAGAAGATCAAATAGACTTGATTGATTTTCATTTTCAGGAGAAAAGATTTTTAAAGGCTATAAAAAAAAAGCAATTAAAATGTCTGTGGATATAACCAGGCATGCCAAATAATGAAATTAGTAAGGGTCAGTAGAGGTACGTGACACAGTGTCCTTTTTCCTAAGAAGGAAATAAGCCTGTCCCTTAAAACTACTGTGTGGACTTAAGTCGGAACAAAAATAAACTCTAAATTCAAGGTCAGACTCTGCTTTCTGAAGAGAAAGTCCTATGGTTCCTGTGAGTTCCGGGTTCTGTACTTGACAGTGAGAGAGCAAAGGTTAGCACTTGAGTGTGCTATGGCTGGTTGATTGCATTCGTTTTGTGGTTGTGAAGTGCTAAGGAGAGATTGAAAGTGGTGGAGAATGGCTTTCAGTAACCTTTGAAAGAACTGAGTTGACAAGGCTCCCTTTTTTCTATTTTAGGGATTTTGGAATGTTAGCTAACTAACTGTATTCTAATCATGAACTAATTTCCATACTACTGCACCCAGATATGTCCCATCTCCCCCCACACAGACACAACTCAGGAATCTTCTGCTTAGGGCTTTTGTTTGTTCAAATACTGGAGAAAGTGTCTGTGACTGGTAATAAAATCTCAGCAAGCACCTCTGTGGCATTGATTGGGGACCCTTTGTGGATGCTCAGCACGCTCTGCCCTGTGTAACCACCTCCCTGGCCCTGGAAGATGTGTGAGAGAGAGGAGAGTGGTTACAAAGGGCTGGCTTGTTACTCTTAGAGAGCTTAAAGGTGCTGGCTGTCAAGTGGGAACTAGACCAGCAAAAGGAGACAGGTGTCGGGCACAGATGCAGAATCCCATCTAGAAAGAGTAATTACCCAGCCACCCACTCTGCAATTATATTCTTACCTCTGGGAAAAGTTCTTTGGATGTCTTGCTATTTGTTGACAACTTCTCCAAGACACTAAATCACCCAGTCTCCATTCCTGCTAATTTGATATAATAGATTTGAAAGTGAGCTCATATTCTGTATTTATCTGGAGACATATTGATTCTCATCGACAATCACCAGGCTTCACGGGTGTCAGTTGTACTGAATTAGATGCTGGTGAGCTATTGCTAGTCTGTCATGTCATGGATAGGAAGAAAGCCCTGTGTGTGCGTTGTCAGCAGAGAGGCTTTTTGCAAAGCTGCATCTCGGTTCACAATGGCCCCATGACACACCATGTGTAGGTTATAAACTAGCACATACACTCCCTTTCCTTTGAAAAGCTAAGGCTTCTAGCACAAGGGCTTGAACTTGGGACCTGTGCGTGCTAAGCAAGTGCTCACTGCACTGAGCCGAATTCCCAGTTCAAAAAGTTAATTTTCATATTCAGCAGACAAAATGGCAAGATAAAGCAATTTATGGAAATCAATTATGGTATCATTTTTAAAATCTAATTTAAATAGATTGAGTTTTCTTTGGTCATCAAAACTGAAGGGAGAAAGTCAGATTCATTTACATATATTTTGTACCCTTAGATGGTAATGTTCAACTATAACTTCCTAAACCACTTCTTTCATCTGTTTAATATCAGGGCTTTCCAGGGTCATTTCATTAATGCACTAGTGGTAGAGCTCTGTCTCCTCCTTGTTCCTTCTTTTTTCTCTCTGTTTCTTTCTTTTTCTTCGTTTCTTTCTTCTTCCTTTAGTGTTTGCAGTCTAACTTTTTCTTGGTTTCTTTTTTCCTTCAGTGTTTATAATTTAAGTAACAGTTACTGAAATTTAAATTTTAAAATTCCTTCTATTGTTGTGTTTCAAGAGCTTTGCTGTGCTCATGCTGTAACAGTCTGCTGCTCTGATGGTGTCCAGGAATTCAGGAGTTGAGGACCTTGTATGTTCTACTTATTGGTTAAGAGTGTGCCACTGAAAGGAGAGAGAGGAAATCTGGCACACGGAAACAAGCGGCCAGATGGCTGTACTACAAATCAGGGAGTATGAACAAGAATACAGCACTGGAGGCCATGGGTAGGATCTGCTAGGCAGTCCTCGAAGAGCAAACTACCTGTTTTTAAGACTTTGTATTATTGATGTGAATTTCTAAGGCCTTACTATGTTGCTAATTATTTTTGGTGAGTGACTCTGGTCTTTACTGGGCTGACAGTTACAGGGAACAGATGACCCTCATGGTGACCACCACATAGAATGGAAATGGAGTCCTTAAATTTTTTTTTTGAGTCCTTAAATTTTGTGAATGATGTCATGTACACTCTACTTTTCTCAGCCACAATCACATTAAAATTTAAAAGGTAATGAAACAAGCTAATGGTCTTTAATGAGTGATCTTTCCTGGCTTACCCTTCAAGCTCATTTAATTTATTTCTAACCTAGAGTGTTTTCTTGATGGCTAAGAACTGTTTTCTCCTAGAAATTACAACTAATAGCACTGAGATAGGGGACATTCCTTATTTGCCAGAGTGACAATTCATATGACTAGGTCTAGGCCAGTGTTTGATTTCAAACCCACATCCAACTGAAACTTAGGAATTCTTGTGTTCTAAAAGAAAAAAAATTTTCTCAAATTTTGTATTAGTCATCTCTAGACAAATTACTAAATGGTCTTTTTAAATAAAAAAACATGGAGCCAAATATAGGGGTGAAAGCCTTAGATCAGGGAAATAGGGAGAGCCACCAGCCAACCTTACCTCACCAACTCTGCAGCTTCCAAATGTGAGCTACTTTTTCTCTTACCCACGCTTATATTGCCTAGCTGTTCTGCCCTCTCATTGGCTATTTTAGCCTAGCTACCTCACTTTCTTGTCACTGTCTATCTGTACAGACCTCCAGGTCTCTATGGTTGATACTGGGATTAAAGATGTGTGTCAACATGCTTGACTCTGTTCCCTAGTATGGCCTTGAACACACAGAAATCCTGCCTGCTAAGGGATTAAGGGCGTGTGCTGCCTGACTTCTTGTTTACTTAAAATGGCTTGCTATTTCCTCTGATCTCCAGGCAAACTTTATTAAAGAACAAATGAAATACCACCACAGTCATCAAAGAACAAAATAAAAACAAATGATAGCTTAGACACTGTGGAAGCAAATATTGTTCTCAAGCAATGAAATGTGCTCTGTGATGTCACTAGACCTGTGACAGCTAAGGAGATGGATGACTTGGTCTTGGATCCGTGTCTGATTTATGAACTTCTTGCAGCAGAATCTCCTCTGCTGTATATACAAAGCCGTTCAGGCTCACCTTAGTTACTGAAGGTACTGAAGAGGCAAACTGAGCTGAGTGTTCACTAACAATTCCCCTGAAGTACTCTAGATGAAGATCTCTACTAACTCAGCTTTGAGTTGTAGTCCTGAGCATTGGAACTCCTGCACCATCCGCTATAGTCAAGTCATGATGTTAGCTCTCCTCAAATACCTGCCTGTCAGTACTCCTCAGAACCCTAGAAATAGTGCTCACCTACACGTTGTATCTCTTACAGTAGTCTCACATGTGAAAATGTAGATGAAATTGAGGGAAGTTAAGCAATAATGAAATGCATATTGCTCCTGAAGATAATGTCTGATGGATATTGTGGTCACTGTATGATATCCACTGTGTGTCCTTAGTGGGTAGCACAGAACTATGTGGGATACCAGGACCATGATATGGTGATGATGTGAGGAACTGAAATAGTGTCAAAGAAGAATAAAAGAAGCATATTGTATAAATTTAACTATGTGTTATATGTTTCAGTATAGTTGAGTATGCAATCCATAAACTTACTATTAAAATATATCTAAAAGGGTATAAATTATTAAAATTCCTTTAAATTTAGACTATTCTAGATTCAGTTATCTATCACGGTCACCATATATTATTATTGCCTAGGTCTTTGTACTTGGTGTAGGCTAGGCATATATAGAAGAACACAGAGTCAGGCTATCAGTACTGAGAAGCACAGGAGGGAACAGTAGACAGTCACCATGCCTTTTAGCGGAGCATGTTAGATTATTAGACATTGGTAAAAATTAGAGTGCAAATGTCAGGACAGACACAAACCTGATGTATTTAGAGATATACAAAAAGTATATACAATAGTTGTTGAAAGTGAGTGACTCACAAAAGAGAAGAGGGGATAAGAGCTCAAAAAGAAGAAACTGAGCTGGTGGTCTTGGGTGTGCATTCATGCATTTATGCGTCTGTGTGTGGTAAGTGTGTGGTGTGTGTGTGTATGTGTGTGTGTGTGTGTGTGTGTGTGTGTGTGTGTGTATGTATGTGTATCCTGCTTAGGGGAAATACTAGCATTAATTAGTTAAGGCTGACTGTATTTAGACACTCAATGGCTTCAGAGGGCTCCTAGCACATTTATTATTAGAATGACATCTATTAGAATAGATGTTCCCTCTTGGGTGAAGGATTCCTGTTTTGCAGTACATACACATTGTTTGTTGAATAAATTGTGTATCAAACAACAGGTCTCAAATCTCTGTTGCTTTCAGCTCAAACACAAGTGCATCTTTAATAATTGAGTTAAAATGGCACAACTCTCAATTCTGCCTAATTAAATAATTTAAGTCTCTGGAAACATGTAATATTTCCTCATACATCTTTGTGTTTAAATTCCATAAATAGTTGTATGGTGGTTAAACCTTTTGAGGTGATTGATTTTACTCTACTCTCTGTTTAAGGTGGGCATTATTCCAAATGGTATTTTCCTTTGAAATATTTTAACTTTATTTTACCTTATTTACAGTACTGGGGATTGACTTTGGAACCTCATCCTTGTCAGGCAAGTGCTCTACCGCTCAGCCACTACCCATTTTGCCAGTTTTATTATTATTATTATTATTATTATTATTATTATTATTATTATTTCTGAGTATCTATAGTATTGACAGTAAATTCATAAACTAGCAGACTGAGGGAAGAAGTAAAAAATAGTCAAAATAATCCTCCTGGTAGTGATTATTAACTAGTGGAAGGGTTTATAAAATTTCACATGCTTATTTTAAGTATGATTAATTAATTGCTGATGAATAGCTCTGAAAATAAAAAAAGTGAAGAAACATTTATAATTAGAAAAATTTATTAGAACTGTCAGTTGTAGATGAGCTTACAAAGAATAATACAACACTATTCACAACGGCCAAGGTATGGAAGGAACCATCATCAACAAATGAATAGTGACAGGGATGTAACATAGTGGTACAGCCCTTGCCTAGTGTATGCCAAATTTGAGGATCAACCACCAGCACCATATTAAAAAGAAATGACAGGTGAATGGATAAATGTACATGTATACAATGGAATTTTATTCTACTATAAAAGGAATAAAATTATGATATTCACAGAAAAATGGATATAACTGGAAATCACCATGTTAAGTGAAATAAACCAGACTGAGAAAGACAATTACCATATATTTTCTCTCATAGGAAATCTAAATGTGTGTGTGTATGTGTGTGTGTGTGTGTGCATGTGCAGCAGCATGAAAATAGAAAGGATTTATGAAAATGCAGAAAGGTTTAACAAAAGAGGGGATGGGGGACCGGAAAGGGTATATATTAATAATGATTTCATAATGCAATCCATTCATTTGTTTACTAACCAAAACTTAATTTAAAAAAATGTAATCCTAGGGTAATCACTACATGGGGAATGTGCACTTGACTCTTTGAGTTTGCTCTGGGTGATCATGCCCTCATGATTTATTTTGTTCTGATGAGAGAAAGGGAAAACATTCAAGCAAGGGATTCAAAACTTGCATGAAATGCATGGCCCAGGTCTTCTTTGGGCTTGAAAGGGCTCTTGTGATGGCAGTATTTTAAACATTCTCTTTAGTTCACAGGCATGGTAGGATAAGCATGGCGTCTTTCATACTTCCAATCTGTGTCCTGTCTGTCCTGGTAAATCCTCAGCATGTCCCTCTCTCCTGGTACTGAATGTAGTTCTCATTGACCTGTACAGGCAGAAGGGATGATGTCTACACTCCAATCAAGCCTCAGGTATTAGAAATACGTTTACAATTTAGGATAAAATGCCAATTGTGATAAAGGCTCCCACCCTTCAGATCTTTATTTGGTTGTGTAAAATCTTATGCCTGATGGTTGTATTCATTTGTTGTTTTGTTTTTTGTTTTGTCTTTGTTTTTCAAGACAGGGTTTCTCTGTGTGTATTCCTGGCTGTCTTGGAATTCACTCTGTAGACCAGACTGGCTGCAAACTCACATAGATCTGCCTGCCTCTGCCTCCCAAGTGCTCTGACTAATGGCATGCACCATCACTGCCTAGTTGTGTGCATGTATTTTATAGTGAGAAAGCAAAGCTTATCTTGTTCTGTTTTGTAGAGCTACCAAAGCATGCAGTAACTGTACTCACATAAAAACACTTAAAGTAGTCTTACAGTGTTTTTCTCCTCTCATGTATGATTACAGTTTTGGAGTGCCTATAGAGGATGGTAAGTCATTCATGAGGTGCTTGTGTTTGAGGGATACCACGAGAATTGCATAATTTTTGCCTTTCTCGTCGTAGTTTTCTGACACTTTCTTACAACAAAATGGGTAGTTCTTATTCAAGTCTTCAGCAGTTTGACCAGGAAGACTTTGTAGTGTCATAAATATGAAATTGATAGTGATTTCTGTGAATAAATAATTATGGACGGTGTGTCTGGAGAAAATAATTGCTATTCACGCAAGCACAGATGGAGTCAGGCATGTAAAGATCACATTAGAGTGTGCATGGAAGAAAGTTGCTGCCTGCTGCCAAGAGAGGATTTTTCCAGCTGTTTGAGGACAATGTAGCAAACAAAGTGGTAAAAAAAAAAAAAATTCAGAATACTCAGCAATAAGTGCTTACTTTAATTCTGAAACAATGCTGAGAAAATGCGCATATGGAGGAAGACTCCATTGTTAGCATTAGTCAATATAGGCTTTTAACCTATCAGGTCCAGTAAGACCCATAGTTACCTGAGTAGAACCTCAGTTGTTTGCCCACTCAGCAAACATTCATGGTGTCTTCCTTCTCCTCACACTCCTTTTACTCTTTGATTTAAAATATGGCCATACTTTTTTCCAGATTTCAGAGTCCTTCTGCATTTAATATTTAAAGCTTGCCCCTGCCTCACCACTATAGCTTGGGAGATATTATTTGATTTGATAACTATCATCACAGCCTTTGACTGCTAAAGCCACTCACCAGGCTGGGGCTATTGGGGTCCCCTTTGTTTCTTTTCAGACTCCCTGGACGTTTTTTAAATTTTGAGATGGAATCTTACTAGGTTTCCAGGCTAGTCTTGAATTCACTCTGTAGCCCAGGCAGGCCTTAAACTTGCCTCAGCCTCCAGAGTAGCTGGGACTACAGACCTGCGCCACTAGGCCTGGCTTGAAAGCCTATTGTATTTTAACTCCATGTATTTTAATTTACTTTCTTTTTAAAAGAAAGAACAGAAGGTCTAAAACAGTTAAATGACACACAGCTATTCTGTGAGGTACAATGGGTCACCCAAAGATAAACAAGACATTAGGCAAGACAGACATTTCATACACAACTGTAATAGAAGGAATGTTTTGAATAAATTGAGAAGTATATAAAATACTGGGGATTTATAGAAGAGGAAGCAATTAATTTGTGCTGGAACGGCTGGAGGGAACAGGAAAGACCATTTGAGGCCCTGCCGGAGGAACCACAGTTTGAAAGGTGGGAAGGATTTTGCCAAGAAAAAAGGTCACACATGACACAGGGAGAAGAAAGGAGGGATGTAGAGTTGGAAGGACAATTTAAGAGATAAACTGATTGGATGGTATACTCAGAGTAGCACTCAATTAAGAATATAAGGCATATGAAATGAAGACAAAAATGACCAGAGGAAATTGTATGGTCTCCAGTGACTTCAAAGAATGTTCTGAACTAAGAGAACTGGAGTGAAAAGAAGGTCTCTCCAAAGCCAAAGGGCAGGGTGGTTGATCGTCACTGATGCAAATGAAAAGAACAAGAACAAAACTTGTCATGGTCTCTGGTAGCTAGGACAAGAAGGATGCAAGGACTTCAAGTGTAGGGAGACCCATGATGACTGTCTTTTGTGCAGTAGACCTTTGGATTTTCCAATAATACCATCAGTAATTTTGGGAGGGATTATCTCAGTGTGTGATAATACAGTATAAACTAAAGGAATATTGGGAAATTGACCCATGTAGGTTTGAAACAAATTGTTTTCTAAAACTTGTCTGGTTCTACAGAGGAGAAATGGTGAATAAAATGATGAATACCTTGTCAAGGCTAATTGATCTAATAAAACGGTGCTGATGTTAGTAAATAAGAACTACTCTATTTATCATGGTCTTTTATTTCTTGTCCTCCCTCTCTGTTCTTGATCCAGCTGGGATCTCCCACTCCCCTAAGCTCTCTTTTTCTCGACCCTTGCCCTTCATTACCCCCACTCGCATCCATGTTGTTCATGTAGATCTCACTCATTTCTCTGTCATTGGGTGATCCCTGTGTCTTTCTTGGGGTCCTGTTTTTTAGGTAGCCTCCCTGGAATTATGAGTAGCAGTCTAGTCATCTTTGTTTTACATCTAGTATCCTCCTATGAGTGAGTACATATGTTTGTCTTTCTGAGTCTGGGTTACCTCACTCGGGATGATTTTTTTCTAGATCCATCCTCAGCCTGGGAGGAGGGGACTGGAGCTGCCTGGACTGAATCTACCAGGTTGAACTCAATCCTCAGGGGAGTCTTTGCCCTGGAGGAGATGGGAATGGGGGGTGGGCTGGGGAGAAGGTGGGGGAGCAGGATGGGGGAGAACAAGGGAATCCGTGGCTGATATGTAAAATTAAATTAAATTATAAAATAAAAAAAGAACTACTCTAGCCAGATGCCCAGCTCTGTTCTTATTACCCTTCTTAGGACCCTCATGAGGAAGGTTATACTTTCTTCCTGATAGTAAGGGGAAGAAGGCATAGGGAAGAAGCTGGATTGTTATCCAAGATAGCAGGCATGTTCAGATCTAAAGTAAGAAAGGTTTTTCACTGAGGTTGGATTGACTCTTTGAGCACTTTGCACAGATATCTGTCTTATGGTTGTTGGTGGGCAGTGCAGCCTTCATCTACAATGTGGTGTGGAGGTAGAAGTTTGACAATTAGCCTCTTGTGGCTTAAGAGGTGGATTTCTCACCTTTCTAAGACTGGTATATAAATCTGCTTAGCAATAGGAAATGTCATGAATCAGCAAGTTAGTGATTGCACAGTGCTTAATAAGTCAAATGCCATTAAGCATGATTATTAAACCAATATCCATCCTTCTACCATATATCCAATTATCCATTCACTCATTAATCCTTCCTTCCTTCCTTCCTTCCTTCCTTCCTTCCTTCCTTCCTTCCTTCCTTCCATCCATGGAGATAAGAATTATGGAATGGCTTTGACTAGGCAATGGATAATTCATAAAGCAGAGAAATGAAGCCTGCCATTAAAGGATATTCCACTGGGAAATGAAGACAAAGTAACCAACCACAGGGGACATAGATCTATTACCAAAAATAAAAGTTTACTTAGTTACCACCCATCTTAATTGAGGTTGTATTTCCAAAAAGTCTTGAAGACACAGGAAACAACACAAATCCAAAGTTGAATGAGTTACTATGCACATGTCCTGAGCGAAATAAGAGATCAAAGTAGGAGCTGAATTAAATGAACATAGCCAGTAACCAAGAAAATGTAACAAACTATAAGAACTGCACAGTTTAATGGCCAATGTATTTGACCAGTAATTTGCTAAATAGAAGTGAAAGTGTCTAAGCAAGTATAAAAAGAAATACTACAATTAAAATTAGAGAAATAGTAGGACCATCATAGTAAAAGTTTTGACCCATTAATTTTGTATCTAATTTTTTATTTTTTGAGAATTTTATACTTTACTGCTATATTCATATCATTTCTGCTGCCTCCCTCTTTCTCTCCAACTTCTCCTGTGTCATGCCCCCCTCTCCAGCTATATATATATATATATATATATATATATATATATATATATATATATCCTGATAACTCCATTTGGTGTGTTGTATAGTCAGTAGTTGTTCAGTTCACAAGACTACATTTCTCAGCAGTCCCAATGTCCCAATGTGGTGCTGGAGTCCAGGTCTTAGAGAGCTGCTGGTCTTCCATCAGTGTTAGAATCCCAAAGAAGTAGGTCCTATCACAAGCAAAGGAATGTCACAGAAGCAGAATAGATGAACTTGTCAGGAAGAGTGAGGGCAAGCAAGCAAAAAGGAGAAGCTCCTTTCTCCCATGTCCTTTTATGTGAACTGTTACAAAAGGTATGCCCCAGATTTAGGGTGGGTCTTCTCACCTCAAATGATCCAGTCAAGAAAATCCTTCACAAGTATGAGTCTTTTTTGATTACAGACAGTCAAGTTGAAAATCAAGATTAGCCACCACAGTGTTGCTCACATATATGTGTGTTAGGGCTAATAGTTAGAGACTGGAAAACTTGTAGTGGACAAGGGACTTGTCCTTAGAAAGACTAATTCTTCTCACAGCAGCCATTATTACATCTAGTTCTTCATCAAGGGATGGAGTTTATTTAAGATTTTTCCTATCCATATTGACATGTCAACTTGTGGTGTCATTGTTCAGGTGTTGTATTGATGACCACATTTTTTTTTTTTTGAGATTTCAAGGGTGCAGCTTCCTTGGCATACATATACTTCATCTTATGAAAAGTATTCATATCCTTAGCTCATTCACTGGTTAGGTTGCTAGATAATAAATTTTAAAAGAAGACAGGATTATTAGTGTTATTAACATAAAGTATTTCAGCAGTTTTATCACATTGTACACACACACACACACACACACACACACACACACACACACACACGAAACTCTCACAGTGAGAAAAGTAATCCAGATCCAGAATGAAATTCAACAGCAGTAAAAATGCAATGGAAAGGACTAGATATGGCACTACCAGGAGCACTACAATTGACAGAATCCCTGGGAAAAGAGCTTGCTGATGTGCAAGTCCACCTTTGAGGACTCATCCTACTGAAATGTTGCTTAATCTGATTAAGGCCATGTGCACTTTCAATCCTGCATTATAATAAGGAGAGGAAATTGCATCAATCAAAATATCCATTTAGAAATGGGGAGTGGCTAGTTTTAAAAGATATTTAGAGAATGCCAGTAATACTCATTTAACAGCATAGAAAGTAAGGGAGTAAAACAGAGCAGAGTGATGTTTGTGACAGAAACTAAAACTGTGTTTATTTTTGTCCCAGTGGTCAGCTGTGATGAGTCACTGAGGAGCTTTCCCTTTCACTTATTTAACTTTTTGCAATTTACCAGTGTTATTTAATGGAATCTAATTCATGAGCTTGTATGCATGTAATCAGCTTCATCAGCAACTTAAATTTACTTCACATTTAAAATATTCACAAAATTATTTCATATTTATTATTTTTCAGAATCATTTACAAGTTAAATTGGAATCACGGGATATTTTTCTTTTAGAGAAAAGAAAAAACTCCTAACAAATTTTTATATGCATGCCAAATACCAGACATAGAAAGAGATGATTGTATAAATGTAATTTTCTCCTGTTAGTTTCCATATACATTTTTTTCTTATACTATCCCAAGAATTTTGGACAGAGAGGATATCTAAAGAAGGAAAAAATGTATTTATTTTTGTATGTTTTTTCTTCGAAACACTTGGGTGCAAGGTTTCCCCTACTAAATAAAATTTTACCAATACTTAACCTAAATTTGGAATTTGGGGTCCAGATTGAAAAGCAAGCCTAAAATTTGGACTCTATGAGGAAGATTCTAGTGGGGTAATAGATAGCACAATGAATGTGTTTTTCTGAGTGTGCCCATCCCTTTTAAAAGCTTCTTGCACTTTGGCTGGGATGATAGGATATCACCCAATTCAACTCTAGGGCCTTCTACTTCAGGTACAGTAATGATTTATCTCAACCCACCACTTAGACCAGCGGTTCTCAATCCATGGGTCCTGACCCCTTTGGGGGGTCGAATGACCCTTTCACAGGAGTCACATATCAGACATCCTGCATATCAGATATGCAGTTATGAAGTAACAAAATAATTTTATAGTGGGGGTCACCACAACATGAAGGACTGTGTTAAAGGGGCCAAGCATTAGGAGGTTGAGAACCACTGACCTTAGACCCTGATAGAACACGACTCTCCCATGGCCCTGTCTCCGGTCTAGGAGGAAGATTCAAACACCTCTAGTGCCAGTGCTGCTGTTTTAAACCAATGATAGACAACACTTTGTAAAAATGATTTGAGGAGATGAAATGAGACAACTTAGAAAAGGGGCTAGCAAAGGGCCTGGCACATAAGAAATACATCTTTTCTACTCAGCCACTGTCACAGTGTCATCTATACCACTTTGGGCCCTAAAAGTGCATGTGATATTCCTTTATAATTCACTTTCTACACCTGAGATATTAGGCAATTTGGACATTTGGTTAAATTACTAACTTTAAAATACTAAAACATTTTATTTTGATTTATGCTGGCAGGGATTGCTGTTTGTTTATTTGTTTGTTTGTTTTGACTGTTTTTGTTTTTGAAACCTCCATACTAATTTCCATAGTGGCTGGACTAGTTTGCATCCCTTCCAGTGGTCCATAAATGTTTCTTTTTGTCCATTGCTTTGCCAGCATTTGTCATTAGGAGTTTTCTTGATGACTACCTTTCTGACTGATGTGAAATGAAATGTCAGTGTGGCTTTTATTTGCATTTCTCTGGTGACTAGTACTGTTGACTACTTTGTCATATGAGTATTGGCCATTTGTGCTTCATCTTATGAAAACTGTTTATATCCTTAACCCATTCATTGGTTAGGTTGTTGGATAATGAATTCTAAAAGAATACAGGATTATTAGTGTTAATTATTAACACAAAGCTCCCTAGCAGTTTTATTACAGGAAAATAGTGATTTCTTTTTCTTTTGTGTGTGTGTTTCTTGTGTTTGTTTGTATGATATAGGTGTGTAGCTGTGTGGGGCTATATACATGTGCCACAGTACATGTGTTGGTGTTCAGAGGACAGCTTCCAGTGTTTGCAGACAGGGTGATGTTGCTGTGAACTTCTGCTTATGTCAAGCTAACTGGCCTTCAACTTAACAGGGATTCACCTGTCCCTTCCTCCCATCTTGCAGATGGGGGCACTAGGATTGCAGATGTGCATCCTACTTCCTGTGGGTGCTGGAGATACAAGCTCAGGTCCTCATTTTTGCACACCAAGCATTTTTCCCACTGAGCCATCACCCGGGCCTGAAAAATATCTTTTCATTCCAAGTTGTTTACAATGAGAAAAAGGTGGAAAGGAGATACTGGCAGCAGGGACTAGGGGTAAAATGTGTGGGTCAGAATTCATTTAAAAGTCAACGTTAGTCATTGAGGACCTTTAGTCAATAGTGTGGTCTGAGAGTCTCTAAGTATCGCAAAATATTAAGATGAGATATATCCCATTTTTTTCAGCAGTAAGATGGCTATCTAGCCTTCTATTTGATTTTAATATGACAGCTCTGCTTATTTTAACTGTTTGTTACCATAAAAGTGTAAACTGAAAAGTAGCAATGATGGGTGAGTGTAATACATTACTTTAAATAAACTTGTCCTGTACACAGCACATGGAAAGTCTATTTACATTACAGTGAGCTGTTTTCTCATGCATTTACAATTCTGCTGTTCAAATAAATTAAGAAAAAAAAACATGACAGCTCAATTTAGTTTATCTGGTCCAACCTCAAAGACAACAATTGCTGTAATTTTAGTATAGGGAACTCTTAGTATTCGAAATAGAATAATCAGCTAAGTTTTTTTTTTTTCAGAGAAAGTATGTTTTAATTGCTTCTTTAAAACTGAAAAGAAATGTAAAAACATACTAAACAATAAAATTCAACATATTAAATTGGCAAGAGAAGTGAGCATGAAAGTCATTTTATGAATCGAAAGATGTTAACAATGGAAGGATGGTTAGGATAACACATTATTTTCCATGTTGCTTTTTATGAACTGATCAATGCAGCAACTCTCATGGAGACTAAAAGTACATGTGAGGGGAATGTTGTGGGATTTGCAGGGAGTTCTAAATTCTTTTCTGTATTAAGTCGAATTTGTGCCAGCAAGATAAGGCATTCTGTTGACAATGTTCTTAAATAAATTAGACTTCACGTTCTCATTTTCTACTGCCACTTTCTGGTGCAGGTGTAGAACTATTCACAGAGAGGCAAGATGACAAAGGGACAGCAGAGTAGAGAGTGGAACAAGGTGTGGCTTTGAAGTGGGAAGACAAGTTCAAGTTTCTTCTTCGCCTTGTGTTAGGTGGCTTGCTGCCTGAAGAACATGGATAGCTGGGGCTTAGTTTCAGCTCTCAAATGCTGTTCCTTATCTTAGAATCATGTGGGGAACTGGGTATCTTTGGCTTGCTATTAAAACGGGAATTATAGCAAGCTAAGCCAAGCTACAGCCAGATGGACCTCACTTATCTTCAACATCTCTTGTCTCTGATCTGTGCTCTTTCCAATTGTCAAGATGGCTGTTAGTTACTTCTTCCTCAGAGGCCCACCATCCCCATCTCACATGCTTCCCTCCATCTTAAACTACTCTTTCCCAATCTCTCTCCCTCCCTCTCTGTCTCTGTCTCTGTCATATCTCTCTCTCATTCCTTCTTTACTTTTCTCTCCCTCTTTCTCCAGGTTTTTGTTGTCATTGTTTAAAAGTCCCCTCTGCAGGGTGGGTGGTGTCAGTGCACACCTTTAATTCCAGCACTCAGGAGGCAGAGGCAGGAGGACCTGAGTTTGAGGCCACTCTGATCTACAGAGTGAGTTCCAGAGCTGCACAAAGAAACGTTATCTCAAAAGGCAAAACAACAACAACAAGATACTTTGCCTGGGAAGTATCTTTCTTCTTTTCCCATTCTCCCCTTTCTCCCACATGCTGCCATTTAAATACCCACAGGCCTAGGTACAGGCCTATTGTCCTGGAGTCATTTTTGCCTAGGCCACTCATACAAGGCATGCACCCACTTAACCTGGCTTATATGTGGTCACTGGCCCAATCTAGGGGTAGGGGGATGAGCAGAGTCTCACATCAGACACATAACTAAAGAAAGAAGTCCACATTCCCATGTCACATCACAAAAACAGTATGAATAGCCAAGACAGCATTCTTCCATCAACCCCAGTAGTCCTATAGAAATGTTCTCTAGAAGAACCTTAGGACACAGAATTTAAAAAAAACCATAAACTTTATCAAAGAATTCAAAGAGTTTAAAGAAGACACAAAAACTTGGTTGACCACTAAGAGAATTTAAAGATAAAATACAGGAATTAAACAACACAGGCCAAGAATATGGAAAAAATTAAAGAACTGGAAAGGAACATGCAGGAAATGTAGGATACCATGAAAAGACCAAATCTTCTAATTATAATCATAGATGAAGGCTAAGAATCCTAGGCCAATGGCATAGACCAGCTCTTCAAAGAGACATAGAAGAAAATTTCTCCCAACTAAGGGAAAGACATACCTATACAGATACAAGAATCACACACAGAAACCCAACTAGACAAGCCAAAAAAGAAACTCCCCACAGCATATCACTAAATACACAGAATAAGAGTATTCAAAGCTGCAAAAGAAAAAACACAAGTCACACGTATGCAGAACTCCATCAGAATAACACCCTATTTCTCAATGAAAACTCTTAAAACCACAAGAGCTTGAAGCAATGCATTCCAAACTCTAAAAGACCATGACCACCAACCTAGTAAACAACTGTACCCAGTAAAATAATTCACCACAATGAAAGGAGAAAGAAAAACTTGCCATGATACAACCAGCTTAAACAAATTCATATCCACCAAAACAATCCTAAAGACAACACTGGAAACAATACTTCAGACTGGAGAGAGGAATGAGCACATCCAGGAGACTCTAGAAAGAGAACAAATCAGCTATTAGTGAAATGCAGCAGAACTAAGAACACAAACAAAAAAATGGCTGCAGTAACACACACCTAGACACCTTCTCTAAGACACTACTTTATTGCTGTCACAAAACTCTGTCTGCTCTCTGATGGCTAAAGACATAGACAGATTCACAAATACAAGAGTAAATGATATCAACATAACTGCACAATGAGGAATAAATACTGTTAGTATTTTTGTATATTTACGTCTAATTTACAGTCTGCAAACACAAAATAAGCATTAAGAATAAGAAAACTGATTTGGTAAATGATTTATATGTTTTTATATTCTTGTTTCCATTGTTTAGTAAACCACGTGAATTTTTCACAGCTATTTATAAAAACACTATGCATTTGTGTGCACATGTGTGTGTGCACGCAGACACATGAATGCACATGCTGTAATGGCTAGAAAAGGGTATTAAAACTACTGGAGCTGGAGTTGTAAGCAGTTGCCAGCCACTTGACATGAGCTTCAGTCCTCTGGAAGAGTGGCAAGTATTCTCAACCCCAAGGTCTCTGCCGCCCCTATGGTTTTTAATATTCATAGAAAACAGTTTTCAGATTTTTATAATAATCCATCAAACGTGGAGCAAAATCAATGTACTAGTTTTTCTCCTGTTGAGAGGAGCTGTTGAAAATACTTGGCTCTTATAAGCAAGACACAATGGCAACCTCATTAAAAATTCTCATGCACATTCAATCCTAATTCAGCGGGACCCATTCTTAGAAGAATTCCTGGGTATGTGCATTTTTAATGCTTAGATATAAACTGCCAAATGTTCTCCTAAAGAGATTTCATCATTTTGCTCCTCTGCCAGCTCTGGCCAGAGGTACTGTCTTCATCATGCTCCTCCTGCAAGGGCAAGAATCGTCACACTGAATTTTCATGACTTATTTACTTCTCACCATTCTAGGTTGCAAATTCCTGGAAAGCAGAGGCTGTACCTTTGTCATTTTAGACCCTAGGCTCTAGGGCAGAGTCTTCTATGAAAAATGAGAGGGGATATAATTCATAGGATGAAAGATATAATAGTTCTCTAGTCTGATTCTCATACACTTCCAATGTTGATGCTAAGTTATTGATGGTTTAAAACTATAGATTTCATCTTTTGTGTCACAACATTGTGGGAGCCTCTGATTTCAATACTTACTATAGGAATGCCTTGGATCAGCTCTGGCAGGCTTCTTCTTCTGCACAGTGATGGCTATAAATGGAACATTGTCACAAAAAAAGTGAGTCCATGGGGCTAAAGAAATGGCTCCATGGTTAACAGAACTTGCAGAAGACCTAGGTTCAGTTCCCAGAATCTACAATGTGGCTCACAACCATCTTGCCTCTTTACTGCCTGCTGGTACACACACACACACACACACACACACACACACACACACACACACACACACAATAAAAGTAAATAGTTTATATTAAATCCACCTTTAATTCAGTAGTGTAGGAAAACTTAGAAAAATCTTCCTTTGTCATTTTGGACCCTAGGTTCTAAGGCAGAGCCTGCTGTGAAAAATAAGAGGAGATAACAGTTTTCTAGTCTGATGCGTACCCATACACATAAAAGTAAATACTTTATATTAATTCCACCTTTGATTCTGAGTATTATAGAAAAAATTTTAAATGTAATACACACACAAGTGTATATGTGGATATATATATATATATATATATATATATATATATATATATATATCCACTGTCAGCAATGGATGAGGCCCCAACATTGGTTAATGTACCTGTCTCAAACAACCCAAGCTTATCTGACAAATTCCCATGTGAGACCTACATTCCATTTGTAACATGTAGAGTCATATGATACTGATAATTTATAAGTGGTGAGGCATGCCTCCTTAAATCTTTTTATTATTCTTTTCAAATCAGTATTGAAAATACTTATTAAACGGGTTTTTTAGATCTGATTTAAAAAAAAAAAAATGATGAACTATAAAGCTAGTGTCCATACAGCAGTGGCAGTTTTAAATCTGAAAGTTGTCCATCACAGGCACAATCAGTTCTGAGTAGTTCAGAGAAATACACCATTGTCGTCTGCACTGGAAGCAAATGAAGCCCCTACTTGTCGCACTTCTACAGAATTAACTCTTCAGTGATGTCAGACATGCAGGGAGTGTTTAGGCCGGAAGAGAAATGGAGCAGGTCAAGAATGCACAGAGCTGATGTGACAAGTCCAAGGTTAGGAGCTGGCAATAAGATTTCAAAACCTGGCCTGATAAGTAGCAGAGCCACTGCATCTGTATTCCTCAGCTTTGCCACTGTGGCTATTACTGTGCTACAGAAATGATGGTACTTACATCATAGATGTTTTCGAAGATAAACATGTTCACACATGTATAGCACTAGAGAAAAGATCTTGTATTCTTTTTGTTTGTTTGTTTTTGTTTTATAATTGCATTTTCTACTAACTAAAACCTTCAAACTTCAAAAACATTTGTTAATATATTTAATATGGTAACTAATAGAAAACAACCAACGAAGGTATATAAAATATAAGGAAAATGTTACATTTTTAATGTATTATTGCATGCAAAAATACACTAATAATAGTTTGGATTGTGTGTATCCAGAAGACATTTGATCTTTTCCTAAATGCCTTCACCGTATCTAAGTTAAATAATCTTATTTTAGTATACCTGTTTCATCATGTTTTTCAATAAAGGTACATTTAAATTGTATTAAAATGAAATAAATTAAAAATATGTGCAACTTAAGTGAAATGTTGTATTTAGCTTTGTTCTTATCCAACTTTGGTGCTTAAGTAGACTTTAGAAAAATATGAATGCATTCTCTAAAATGTATACTGATTTCTTATAAGTATGTTTTATAAAAGATACCCAACTTTTGTGGTTCACATACCTCATAATCTATTCTCCTTTAGACCACATAAAAGAAAGGACCTCCATATTAACAAGTAATTGAAGCACATGAATTCAGTTATTTTAATATGGAGGTCCTTTCATAGAGCTTATATTTAGAAATGAGTTACAACTTGTTTATTTAAAAAGCTCATATGGTTATTGGAGAACAATTAATAAATAGTCATGCTATCTTCTCATGAATATCTGTATGGATAAATGAGAAAAATTCTAGAAAGTTGGTGTCATAAAATAACCCAGGAAGTTGAGAAGGTAATTTCTCCATTAAGCCCCTTTAAAGGTAGTTTCCTATTTTTAAAAGTTCTCCCTGAAGGATGACAACTACAAATTGTATACCAACCTAATAGCAATTTCCACTGGAGCCAACAGATTACACCGAGATTTAAGATAATAAAGGTATCAAACCTAATCTGTAAAGGGAGTATAAAAGGAAAGAATGCCAGATTCATATCTGACAGATTTAAAATGAGTCTCATTTTAAAAAAGAGAGAGAGAGATGAAATGCATTCTTTAGGTATGCAGGCCTGCTTTTAATTAAATTCTGGAGAATGATGAGAGAAACCAGAAGGACAAGACTCAGCTCAAAACCCTTAGCACCTCAGAGTTTAAATAGGATGTCCTGAAGAGAACTTCCCCTCTATGGTGTAGCTCAGCCTGACTTCTGAAAAATAAATTCTTTCCCTGATCATCTTCTATGCCTATGGGAATGTTACAGCTAATTGAGAATAACAAATGGAAATGAATTTGTTACACCGCCACCCCACCCCAGTGTCCTTCAAGCCAAAGCTAAACTCAAATGCCTATTTTTAGAATGGGTGGATTTCCTTAATGTGGTTTTCTAGATATGCACAAAGCCTGCAATAACATCTAAGCTGTTATCTGAAATGACACAGCTACATCTTACATCCGTGGGCAGAATTACTGTGTGCACACATTTTATACCTTGCTGTAAACAGACATATTTACTTATATTCCCACCTGGCAAACAGGGGTGTTTCTCAAAGAGGAATGAACAAGCTTAACTGTTAAAATTAGAAGGATGCATATAGAAACAAATGATACCTCTTTCTAGATAAGAAAGCAATTGTGTGTGCTATTAAATAACCTCAGATGCTGTGAACATTCTACAAGAGATAACATTCTTGGGGACAATCTGACTATGGCAGCCTGGGAGGGATTTAGGTTTGTGAGAGGCAAGTGAGATAATGCCTTTGAAGGAAAATGGAGGAGTGAATGTCAGCAGACAGGGACAGCCTTTAACCCAGGGCTCCCCCTTGTCACAGAACCCATGCTGGTGAAAGAGGTGAGCATGCAGAACTGTCAGAGTGCAGTGTACCTCTGAGCTGTTCTCAGCCATGCTGTAATAACAGGAAGAAAGGAACTCCTTTTTTCCTGACTTAACTTCAAGTTATCAGCATATGAATATTTCCTTCATGAACCATGCAGTCCTTTAGAGGATGACACATGAGTACGCCACAACTCAGTTAATCTCTAATGACTGGACATTGGCTGAGAGTCAGGACCCATAAGTGGGGAGTTCAGTGCCACATCACTGACCCTCGTTTTAGAAGCCAAATCCATTTTCAAGCCACCCAAACTTCTGACAGCTACAAGTCAAGGTACCCCACAGCCCCTTTCAAGAGACTGCTTACTGGCTAGAATGGCTCCTAGAACTTAGGCTAATACTTTACATATATTGTCCTGTTGGTTTTAGAAGAAAAGAGATGGGAGAGATGTGTAGCGCAGTGAAGAGATAAAAGAGACAAAATGGGACAAGAACCGCAGCAAATGTTTTATTTGGGAAAAAACCTGCCAAGGGCAACTCTAGCTCAAGAAAAAGGGCCTGTACTTTACTTACAGGTTGGGATAAGTATGATGCAGAACGGAGGAACTTTGGTCCAGGGTTGCTGGGACTACCTAGTTAGTGAGTTATGGGTTACCAAACAGTGTCAGGTGATTGATAAACATCTCCTGTGATCAGCTATTATGGAAGGCAATGGGGTGGGAAGAATAAGGATCTAGGAAAAAAAGCCATCCAGGATCCAAATTTGTTTGGGAAATTGTTGTTGTTTATGCAATATGGAGCTTTACAAAATGGTATAACCATGACTAACAGGTATGTTGTAGGAGAAAGAACTTAGAGTACCTGTGCTCTCTGTGACTCCAATCTCAGTGTCTGGAAGGCTCTCTAAGTGATTTTCTTGGTGTTTTGTGAAAAATTCATTACACAGGCATGATTGATGTGTAAGGAATTGGTGACCAGCACAACCTCTTCCCCAGAGGCAGAGTGGTAAGGCTTTAGGTATGAACTCTCCACTCACAGGTTTGGCACCCTGGAAAGATGCACATACACCCCTTAATATCCAATTAGCATAGAGAAAGACACAGCATGTTGGGGATTTTAGGGATTCCAGGGTTTTTAGAACTGTGTACCAGTAATGTAGGGGAGGGAGGGAAACCAAACTCATGCTGTTGATAATGTCACAGGAAGTCTTTGAGCCACATTATTGGGCAAGAATCATCTGGTATAGTACCATATTCTCTCATACTTAGCTACTGAGAGGGAGTAGATAGGTGGGGCAGGAGGGGGATACTACCAGTAGGGGAATATGGCAGGTGGGAACTACTGCCCACAAAACAGTGGAAGGTCCTAGGTTCAATCCCTAATGTGTTCCTGCTACATACATACATACACACACACACACACACATCATCATCATCATCATCATCATCATCATCATCATCATCATCATCATCCCTGCTAGATATAGACAATATGTCCTTTCCCAGAATACAATCTGTAAAGGAGAGCTGAGCAGAGGCTCCCACAAACAACTTAAAGACTACTATATAAAGTAAGACCTCTATCCACAGGAGCAGTACTTAAAACTCATTTATCTCTGGCTTGTTGTATATCTGTTCACAAATATGCATCTTTGCTTTGTAATGGCATCTCAGCCATCCATTATCAAGGGCTAAAAAGAGATTAACATTCTCATAAATCCTTAGCCAAATTCATCCTTTAAATTTTTTATCCTTGTTTCTTAAGACCCAGTGGACTCTGGGACTTAAATTCAGCTTCTGGTTTCCCTGTTTCTTTGTAGGGCCAGACAAAGGTTACTTAACTTTGTAAGCCTTGATTTCCTTAACTGTAAACTGTGAATGATGATAAGGATTGAGGGTGAGGATATAATGAAAAAGTAGGTTGAAACCCATCAATATGATGCTTGGCATAAAGTAAGCCTTATAAAATACCAGCAATTTGTATTGTGATTATAATTCTTGTGTCTGTGTTATTTGTGTATTTTATGCTATTATCCAAAAACATTTGGATCACTGTGTTTTGAGCTGGTGTGTGTGTGTGCGTGTGCGTGTGTGCATATGGAGGTCAGAGGCCAATCTTAACTATCATTATTCAGGCATTGTCCACCTTCTTTCTTTCTCTTTTTTTTTAATTTTTAGAATGAGTCTCAGTTTTCCAATTAAGCTAAAACGTCTGATTCATGAAGCCCAGGAATTTTCCAACCTCCTGTCTCTTCAGTGTTGGGATTACAGACACACACACAGCCATATTCGGCTTATATGTGGGTTCTAAGCATTGAGCTAAGATCCTCATGTTTTCAGGGCAAGTTCTTCAAATCCAACCCATCTCCCAGCCCCTCTCAAAGCAGTTTTGAGCCCTTCATGGTATTCCTCAGTTTGACAAATAGAAAAATAGTGTCAGAAAGCACCTGAATAGGCCCTGCCCAGCTCCCATAAGCATTAAATTTGAGGTCTTACCTGACAGTAAACAAAGCCATAGTTTAATTATGTATATTAAACTTTCATACTTTGGAAGAACAAAACTAAATATTGAGGCTATGAGGAAGATAAGGGAAGCCAGATCACCAAGCATATTTGGGATAAGGCACCTGCTTCAGAAGTGCCTGGTTTACTAGTCAAAAACAGTCAGCTCTTCTTAACATCATTTCACTGAGAAAAAAATGATCCTCTCAAAACTGTTAGCTACTTGAGAATATTGTTGATGGACATGAGCAAAAGTGATGTCATCTGATATTATGTTGAAGGGTGGGGCCAAGTGTAGCTTCTTGTGGGCACAAACTGACTTGGAATACTGGTTCACACCTGCTCCTGCCAGTGATGGAAACTGCTATTCAAGTGGGAGGATCCATTTGCAGACATCAGTTAAATATCCCATGCAGCTTGATGTGGCTAACAAGAGTGCCTGCCTTGAGGAGATGGGTCATTTCCAGCTTCACAGTACATCTGCATCTGGTTTTCTGAGAGCTGACCTCAGAGCCAAGAGAAGAAACAAGTGAACTATGGAGTGTTCACTCTGCATCTGTGCTGGCTGTTTTTGGGAATCCCAGGGATACCACAGTCCACAGATGCTGATGACCCTTAGTAAAAGATCAACATGTTTGTGGTGACCTCCACAGCTCCTCACACATACTTTATATCATTTCTAGATTATGTCAGTTACTCTGAACTAAAGGAGATGCTGTGTACATAGCTGCCCCAAGGCATTGTTTGGAGAACGATAACAAGAAAAAGTCTGTATGTGTTCAGTACAAACTCAATTTCTTTTCAAATATCTTAATCCATAATTGGTGCAATCCAAGGGATACAGGTACAGCAGAACAACTGTATATATAGGAGCTATAAATGAAAAGAGTAAAGGAAATAGTGTGTTAGGTTGTGACAACTGACGTGGAGACAAACAAAACTTAGGAGAAATAATGTGTTAGGCAAACCTCTAACAATGTACTAATTTAAACATATGTTTTAAAGAAATTATGACACCAGAGACGTGATTTTTTTACACATTCACAAAGAAATCATATTTTAAAAATTTGTGTTATGTATATTTAGTGTAGATTCTAGGAGAGAACCCTTTAGATAATGTATGTGCATATGTGCACATGCCGATTATCCCCTTGATAAGATTATTTGTAGTGACCTTTCTAGTTGATTTTCAAAGTGATTTTATTTAGTCTTCAATAACACCCAATATATTCCATGTATTCTCCACCTTTGCTGGAATGCATGTGTACCGCTCCCTCTCCATCTCTCCAAGGCCAGTCTCTCTTATTTTTTCACCTACCTTCCTTTAGCTCCTGCTCTCCACATTCAGTTTCTTTCCAGTTTATTTCTGTGTGAGTGTCTGTGTGTCTGTGCATGTGTTTGAGGGGGTGAGTACGTGTTCCGTGAGGGGTGTGCTTGTGGAGGCCAGGGGACAACGTCAGTGTCGTTCTTCATGTGTGGTCCACCTTGATTTTTTTTTCCTGAGACAGGGTCTGTCATTAGCCCTGGACTCATAGACTAGGTTAGGTTGGCTGGCTAGGGGGCCCTGGAAATCTTCCTGTCTTCGGCTTCCCTGTGCTAAATTATAAGCTACCATGACGATAGTTCTTATGTGGGTCCTGGGGATTGAACTCAGGTCCTCATGCTTGCACATCAAGAACATTACCAACTAGGCTATCTGCCTAGCCCCGATTTTATTCATTTTTAAATTTATTAGTTCTTCTTCTTCTACTACTACTACTACTAACTACGACGACGACTATGATTACTACTACTGTTGGGGATTGAATTCAGGGCCTTTCACATGCTAAGCACTCCTCTATCACTGACCCAATTGCTAAACTCCTCTCATTTTCAACATTAAATAATTGCTAGGAAATGATGGTTCTTCAATTAATCTTTCTCCTAGAGCCTCCCCTTCAGGGACTGCCACCTATTTTTTTTCTTAATAGAATTATATTTTAATTATGTTGAATGTATTTGTGGTGGTTGATTTTCATTCAACTTTATTAGAGTTGGAATTGCTTGGGATACATATCTCTAGGTGTAAAAGTGAGAGCGTTTCCCAAGAGATTTATCTGAGGAGGGAAAGTCCACCCTGAATATGGGTTGTACCTTCGCATAGGCTGGGGTCTTGAGCTCCATAAAAAGATGGAAAAAGGGACAAGTGAGTTGCACAGTAGCTTTCATCTCCCATTCTCTCTCTGACTCCCTGCTGTGGCGGATGGGACCTGTTCCCTCATGATCTTGCCACCCAGCCTTCCATGCCACAGTGGACTGAACGGTGAGCCAAAACAAACCTGCCTTCTACGAGTCAGTTTTGTCAGTGTTTTGTCACGGAAGCAAGAAAGGTCCCGAACACAGTACTCAACCATCATCTTCCTCTTCCTGCTCCCGGGCAGCTAATGGATGACGCTGAAGTACTAATGATCTTTTCTCTGAAGCACAAAGAGTATAAACACCAAGCTTGTTAAGTTAGTAAGTTTGCTTTAGTGATACATGTTAAATTTGAAAACTGGGTTTATATTCATTTTACTTTCCAGAAGCAGTTTTATCTGAGCAGAGATGGTTGCCACACCAGGTTGGCCATGTGCACCAGAACCAGATGTTTTTAAACCTAAAGTTGATTGGTTTCCAAAGTTAGGATTCTGAAATTTCTTACTCACCAAAAGGAAAACTTTGTTGTCCTTATGTTCTTGTGCCAAACCATAAATTCTGCTTTTGTTGTATAGTATGATGCTTCTTGCAGATATTAAAGAAGTCAGCACTTCATTTCATACATTCACACCTTCACAGCTGCCACCAGTGTATGTGTGAAAATAACTTGACTGTAAGGCTGGAGAATGCAATGCAGAATGCTTGCCTAGATGCCAAGGTCTGGGATTCAGTCCCCAGCACCACACAACAACACGGGAACAACACCAGCACTACACAAACAACAATAATAATATGATTAGAAGTTCACTTTCTCGGCCGATTAAGATATCAGAATTGCCTGAGCATGAGGGTAGAAATCTTTATTCCCAACAATCAGGAGACAGAAGCAGGCAGATCTCTGTGAGTTTGAGGCCAGCTTATATGTATATCATGTTTCAGGCAAGCTAGGGCTACACAGTGAGACTTTGTTTTAAACATTAAAATATCCATAGGAGCTGGAAATGGCCTAGTAGTTATGGGTGCTTACTGCTCTGACAGAGGACCTGTTTTAGTTGTCAACACTTACATGTAGCTTACTATTGTTCACCACGGTGTGAGCCAGGCTGGCTGGTTTTGGAGGTTTCAGGAATTCTCTAGGCATCACCTCTCATCTTATTGTAGGAACACCAGGATTGCAGACACATGGTACTGTATCTGGTCTTACATGGGGTCTAAGGCTCTCCAAAGCAGGTCATCTAAAAAGTAAAAAAAAAAAAAAAAAAAAAAAAAAAGATAATAGCTCAAAATGGGATGTAGGTTTTTTTAATCTTGTGTGT
Organism: Peromyscus leucopus; assembly: GCF_004664715.2. Taxonomy (NCBI): domain Eukaryota; kingdom Metazoa; phylum Chordata; class Mammalia; order Rodentia; family Cricetidae; genus Peromyscus; species Peromyscus leucopus. The sequence goes on from NC_051067.1 coordinate 50,687,429, forward strand.
GTGTGTGTGTGTGTGTGTGTGTGTGTGTGTGATGTGATGTGTGTGTGTGCGTGCGCGCGCATGTGCGCACAGATGTGCCCATGCCACAATGCACACAGAAGTCCTTTCTTTAACAAAAAGGTCTTCAGGCTTGTATGTCCTTTCTTTAACAAAAAGGTCTTCAGGCTTGTATGGCATTTAGCCATATCCCCAGGTCTGTATTTGTTTATATAATTTAAAGATAATATTTTATATATCCTTTCTATTGCATCTTATAAAAAAGATGCTTGCAATTTATATATAAATATGCATCTACCCAAGGTACTTGCATGGATACTTTCAATGATGAAGCTGCATTATTTAAAAGTCCAAGAAACTTAACCCATCCTATATTACTGTATGCATGTACACATGTACATCACATAAGAATCAATATCCAGTGAACCATGAAGTCCAGAGATGAATAAATAAAATAATGTGGAGATGAATGAATAAAATATCATTGTACCAATGCCTTTCTAATAAGAATTTCAAGTCTATTTTTCTGATTTGATTTATCTACTTGAAATTTAATTCCATTTCTTCTGATGCTTACAAAAGTCTTCATGCGCCGGGCGGTGGTGGCGCACGCCTTTAATCCCAGCACTCGGGAGGCAGAGCCAGGCGGATCTCTGTGAGTTCGAGGCCAGCCTGGGCTACCAAGTGAGCTCCAGGAAAGGCGCAAAACTACACAGAGAAACCCTGTCTCGAAAAACCAAAAAAAAAAAAAAAAAAAAAAAAAGTCTTCATGCAAAACTTTTGTAGGAATATCAAATTATATAATGGAGATGTGAAGTTGCCTGAATTTTCTTTATACTATGAAGAAATCAGGATTAAATACCCAAATGTCAATCCAGCACTGTGCAGGGTACTCATGAAGTAGCCAAAGTGTGTCACTGTTCCCATAAGGTGAACGAGGGAACAAAGGAAAGCCTTTATTGGGGTTTCAGTAAGAGAACCAGACATCTGGAAATGACACAGATATTTATCAGCAGGTATGTCATTCACCCTAGCCCAGCCTGTACTTGAGGGAGAGAAATTTTCCAACTTCAGCTGGCGAGTGAACTAGAGGTAGAGGCAGGAATAGAGTGAAGAAGTTAAAGGACATCATCAGGCAAGATGTGTCAGACACAGCCAGAGAGGATCTGTAGAGAGAAGTGGATGGCTGGCTCATACTGTTCCTGTGTAGCATCTTGCTTGGGCTTATCATCCGGTCTTCCCTTCCATAGCCATGCCAGGCAGTACATGAGATAAGCCATGAACCTTTATAAGAGTGCCTTCCCATGGCCATGCTGCCAAGCAGATAACTGGTTTAGTCAGCATCCTATCTCACTGCATAATTGCAGCCTGCAAACTGAGTGCTGAAAATATGCTACTGTGAAGGACTCTTCATTTACAATTAATCATGAAGTAGTACTTAATGTTCAAATTATAAATTAAGAATCTATTAAATTTATTTGCATTCATAAAAAGCCCCATGTTTGAACAGGGGAAAGATGCTATCGTACTGCCTGGCTGAGGAGAACTGGCACAGAGAGCTTTAGTCCATCTCCCATGGATACTCATCTTGTTACACAGAGAACTGAGAATGAAGTTCAAGTCTCTAAACAAACTTTTACCCCTGTCACTTCTCTGGTAATATTAAAAGGAACTTTAAATATGGAGGAAATGAATGGTATTTTAAAATCTATATTTTATCAGTAATCTCCAAATATTTATTTTTCTATTTACTTTTTAGTTAGCATACAAAAGAATGTGTTTCATTGTATCTTATATAGATGTATACATCGTTGTACTTTTCTTATATTTACTCCCTGCTTCCCTCATCCCCCACTCCCCTCTCTTGCTGGTCTCTTTTCTTCTCTCAAGTCGTGCCATTCCTGTTTTTATGCCATATCCATGTCTGCATAGGTTTCTTTTCCTGTTGTTGGGATAAACTATGCTGACAAAAGCAACTTAAAGGAGCCAGGCTTTATTTTGGCTCAATTGTAGAGTGATACAGTCCATCATGGTGGAGGAGACACGCGCCAGGCAGGAACAGGAGGCTAGCTGGTCACCTTGTAACCATACTCAGGAAGCAGAGTGAGATGGAAGCTATAAATTCTCAACACCTATCCCCAGTGACCCACATCCTCCAATGAGGCTTCACTCCTAGAGACTCGACAACCTTCCCTAACAGAGATACCAGCTGAGGACCTAGTATTCAAATACATGAGCTTTTGGGAAATTTCATATTAAAACCACAGTAGTAGCATGTATGTATATTATATTATGTATGTGTGTATATGCATGTATATAATTAAATCTAGATTACACATCTGATAGAAACCTGCAATTTTATTACAAAGAAATAAAACAGCATTTTGTTGTTGCCTTCTTTGCAAGGGTGATTAAATGCTCTGAACTTTCCTCTGATAATTTAAAAAATTTTTCTTCATTGTGAGACATTATCAATTAATCACATTAAGAAAATCTTTGTAGGGACTTCAAAGGCAGATGTACAACCTAAAAATGAGTAGTTTCTTGGCTTTCTTTGTCTTTTTTTTTTTTTTGATACTGTACTTGTTTTAAATTCCCTATGCCCAGATGGGTTCCATTGTGAATGAATGTGAAAAAAAAATGGCTTTAACTTTCTCAGCAGCCATTAATTGACTGTTCTTTGTGGATGAGCTCTCTGACCAAGTAGTCAGCCCTTAACACATATACATGCAAGCAATACTAAATGGTCTCACTGTGTATGTACAACAATAAAAATTTTAAATGGGGTCAATAATTTGAGAGGGGATGGAGTAACATAAGAGAACTTGGAAGGAAGGGAAGGAGGGATAGAAATTATGTACTATATTCCTATATAAAATTCTTAGAAAAAAAACTTAAAAATATTTTAAAAGAAAGAAGATTAACATAAGCTTTCAGAATGATCAACTAAAATATATCTTCCTTACAATTGAAAAATGTCTTTACATCTTGAGTAACAGGTACATAAACATGAAAGTCAGGTCCATTATTGCAGTGGCCATAAGTACATTTTATAAGCACTATTTTCTGCCTTTAAAGCACACAGCCATAATGTTAACATTAGGTGGCACATACATTTCTGATTAGGTCATATGAATCTTGGGTTAAAGGGTTCATAATTAAAGCTGTGTCCTTTGGAGGATCAATTTTATTATCTGTATTTCCCAGAGGTTGTCCTTTAATAAAACTCATTATTTTATCCAAGAATTTTTCTTCCCTCTCCCCTTTCCTCCCAGAGGAAAAAAATGACAAAATGTGAACACTTGTCATCTCAGAGTCTGAGGGTGTTAAACAGCCCTGAGTGGAAAACAGATGGGGTGTTGCTTACAGCACACGGCCTCTTGTAATGTTTTCCTTAAAAAGCTCTCAAACCCAAGCTTAGTGATGAAAGGGGCTTGGATATTCTTGCAAAGGGAATAAAGAAATCTCTGCTTCTCTCCACTGCTCTTGTCCTAAGCTGCAAGATCCCATGTGACATCAGTATTGAGAAATGCTCAATTGATTCCCTAGGCTGCTTTTGAGAAAAGTCTCCACAGTTCCCAGCTCTAGAGATAAAGAGAGTAGGCTCTAGGAGGTTATCAAAGGGATTTCTGGGAAGTTTCTGAAATGAGAGAGAAAGAAAGTCTTTATCTGTTTTCACTCTTGAAATTTCATTGCAAGGGGAATATATGTGTGTGTGTGTGTATTTTACACACACACACACACACACACACACACACACACACACACACATATATATATATATATTCATGAATAATGACTCAGTATGCATATATTTTAAACTATGATTCTTCTTAGGGAAATTAAATCTGCTGAAGTTTGGCTTTATGTTTCTGCCTAACTAAGGGTGAAGTTCACAGTCCTATAAGAACAAAACCAACTAGTTCCTGTGCTCCTAGATAGGACAGCTGAGTCTTAATTCACTGTTCTGGAGTTTTCATCCAAGTGTTTAGAATCTTACCATTGGACTTTCACATTTTGAAATTAGGAACAGTGAAATCTGGACAGCATTCTGGAGGGTTGTCATTAGAGTTTAGAATCAACTTGATATATTTGTAAGTAAGTGCTTTTTATCATCTCATTCCAAGGTAACATTTGACAGGAATTGGGATCACTGGGAAATGGGCCTGTAGGCATGCCTGTGGGGCTTTATCTTGATTACCTTAAGTGAGATGGGAAAACTGACCACTATGATTGTCACCAACTCCTTAGCTGTGATTCCAGGCTGTAAAAAAAAAAAGAAAAAAAAAGGAGGTGAGCTGAATACCAGAATCCATTGCTCTCACATTCATGACTGTGAATATCACATAACCAGCCATTTCAAGCTTCTGCTGCCATGAATTTTGGGCAATAAAGACTGTACTCTGAGACCCTGAGCCAAAATAAATCCTGAGGGGTGTGTGGGGGAGAGGACCTCAGATAATAACTTAGCAATTGTGGATAGTGCCACCTTAAGCACTAATAGGCTGGTGCATTGGTAACTTGGATGGAGTTTTTAGGTAAATAACCAAAGTCGTACAGTTGGGTCATGTGCCACTTCTTGGTGGATTTTTGTTTGTTTGTCTTGTTTTGGGTTTTTTTAAGAACCTTCACACTGATTTCTGCAATGGCTGACATCATTTATATCCCCACTATGCCACCCAGGTTGCGGTAGGTAATTTTTTATGTATTATAGCATTAGCAGATCAAGGCATAGTTCTCCAGTACTAGGGGTTCTAGAACTTGTGATGTAATCATCAGAGAACTCCAGGGAACAGAACGAAACTGTGGAGGTGTCAGCACCCTGTGTGTTAACTTTAACTACTGGAAACAGAACAATGTTCTCAGTTTCTTCCTTTCTAGTACTAGGCATAGTGTGATTGCCCCTTGAAATCATCCCAGGAAAGCTTCAGGCAGAGCCCTCCCATGACACCCACCTAGGGGGGAATTCTTTCTTCACAGCCCACCATGGAGTGGAAAACAGCAGCATAGCCTTGTTTTGTGTCCTTACTTTCCCATCACTGCAGTTGAGTTAGACTCCACAAATAAAGTGTCAGGATTTTAACCCTTGCTTCAGGCTGCACTTTGTAAAGGACTAGGAAATACACACATTAAATTCAAGAATCACGGGGGGAATCCTTTTAAAAACTAAATTCCTTTTCTGCAAAAGTTCTGGCCAAATAAAATGGTTTCTGGGGGGGGGGGAAACTACCTCAGCAGGCTGAACTCCCAGCCTGTTGTCAATTACATTTATACAATATTTGCTATTTTATATATTAAAACTATGGATCATTCTAGTGTCTTAAGTGTTCTAAGAAATGAGCTTAAATTTGCTGATTGGATAAATTCATAATTCGATGAACCATTAATTGCACTTTGAAAATTTTCAAAACAGTATATGAATTCATGCTGGTAAATCTTTGTTAAATTTTTTAATAGTTCACTATTGTTAGACCCTTTCTATCTATGCATTAAGAGCTGAGCTAAAAGACACAGAGAGAGGACAGAGAGACGCTGGTAGGTGTTCCAGTAGCCGGGAATGACTGAATCACACCTTACCTCACTTTCTATAATGTTATAAATAAGATACTAAAGGCTGAGATGGTGCGTACTCACCCTGGTCCATTCCCCCATGGGATGATACATGGGTTCAGATTGAGCTGATCAGGAATGTGGGACCCTGTCATGGTTGAGAGAGCTATGAACTGAAGGCTTTAAAGGCTTTGAGGACTGTGAGATCTGCAGCAGGTGACAAGAAAAATTCAGGAGTGGGTACAGGAACAGATACCTCACTTGATCCCAGGTGAACATTGTCTTAAAGGGCCCTTGTCCCACCTCCTTTAGGACCCCTCCAATAAAGATCCCTAGGATAGAAGGTGCTGAACTAGGAATACTCACATGGTAAGAACATGAGTAGGAAGGAGCAAAGCCATGATCAGCAGTCCCCTTCAGAGGCTGCCCTACACACTGGCAGGGCAGCTAGCCTGGATGAAGCAGAGCTTGTCTGGGGGCTTGCCAGAAGACCCCTCTGTAGTGTCTTGTGATTGGACTTCAGAAACCAGGTGTAGGTTTCTAACTAGACTAGAAATGGAGCTCATCCAATGACATTTTGTTTTGTTTCCAAATAGAAAGGAATCTCTGGTTAGTAGACAAATATTCCCCAATCTATGGATACTAGGCAAATATTCAGCTCAGAGATTTTTGGAATTCCATACATTTATTTTGCTGTGTCTGACATCTTGCCATGCATGGATGGATGAAGATGATTGTGATCTCATGAAACCTCAGGGCAGAGGAAAATCACTTATGTGCCTCAGTCATTCGGACTATTACTTTCCAGGCCCATCCCCTCCTGAAGACAGCCCTTATCATCCCTTTCTTGTGCTTAAGCCTAGAAACAGAAAAGTTTTAACCACTTATCTTAATTTAGTTATAAACAAGTTTCAATTTCTTTTGCATTTGTTTTTTGTTATGGCCTATTATTGTACATTCTGCAGTTTCTCACCTCTCTTTGGCACCCTAACTCCTCAGGAAACACTTGAGGTAAGAGTCTATAGTATTGTTCTCATTTCTATTCTCACTCATAAATAAATAATTAGTGACCTAGTCAAGTATATAAACATGAACAGCCACAATCATAGAAACATGACGTCAGTATGACATATGTATCATGTGTATATGCATATGTATTTATACACACACTCTTCCTGGTGTGGGTTCCCTAATTCCTTCACATCATCATGTCATCAGAATGTGGAATACACACCCCTGTCCAGAGCAAAGTAAGCAATTTTAGAATGTTATATTATGGAAATAACCCCAAGAATCAAGATTTAATGTGATTTTTGATAAGGGAAATAAACAGCTCTAAGTAAATGAATTCAGTATGTTAAAAGAAAAGCAATGCTAACTATTACTTTGGTAGATGGAATTTGCTATAATTGAAGTGTTACATACAGAGAATGCAATAAATAAAAACTAATGTATCTCCCCTTCCAAAAATTATCTAAAACCATCTTAACTGGATAACTTTTTTGAAAATCATAAACTAATGGAATTTCACAATATTAGTCCATATTTACTTCAAATAAATTTGTGATACTGTGTGCTATTGGGGCTCAAAGCAGAGCCAGTGACACTGTCTCCCCACAAGAAAGAAAATGTTAGGCTACACTTTTATGCCTGTATTTGCTTCAGGACACCAAAGTACCAGACAGATATACACAATTAAGAGGAAGTTGTAAGAAGAACAACAAAACAATTAAGAACATAAGATGATTTAATTTCTAAGTAAAATTAAGTTGACAAAATCACATGTAGTCTGGTTAAGAGAAAATTACATAAGAATAAACCCTAATACCTTCTGTGTCTATGGCTGATATAGACAAATAAAAATGGGACCTTCAGGGAAATTTTGAGGAGAAGCTCTCCATATTGAAATCAAATGATGCCATCATTAGCTGAAAAAAATAAAACTGGAATGCAAAACAATCTTTAAATACTTTTCTGGGAAATGGGTGTATAAAGTGTTGCTAAGAAGGCAGGGTGAGCAGTGTTGGTATTGGGAGTGAGTGGGAATGAGATCTACATGCTGTCTGGAGGAGACACTTGGGCTTCCACGTACGTGTGAAGGTGAGCATTGTGCCTACTTCACAGAACTCTACATAGTTTTGTATAACTTAAGATAGGATTCCATTGTGTGCATGCATTATATTTTCTTTACTCATTCTTCCATTGATGGGCATCTAGGCTGTTTCCACTTGCTAGCTATTGTGACTAGAGCAGCACTAAATACAGATGTTTGAAATTTGTAGGAAAATGAATGGATCTGGAAAGTATATTAACCAAGGCAACTGACTCACAAAAGCAAAAACAGTATGTTCTTTCTTGTGGACCCTAGTTTGCAATGTATATATGCATGTATATAGATGGATGTAAATGTGAGTAGATCCTAAAAACTATAAAGGAGACCCAAAGAGGATGAAAAGAAGTGCTAAGGAAGGGGGTGGAGCAAAAGAGCACATGTGACATGAAAGTGAAAAGGAAAAAACCTGGGGGAGTGGCAGATGAACGGAAGAAGAGAATCAATCAAAACAACTTTCGTTTGAAGATATCATAATGATACCTAATGCTTCATGTGCTAATTAAAAACAAATAAGGATTACTACAGGCAAAAAAATGACTATGGATTAGCTATGTGAATTGAACAAGTTGTTTCTGTGCCTCAGTTTCCTACTCTAAAATTGAGGAAAGGCCAGTGCTCATCCTGAGAAACTCTTTCTGAGTTCTTAGACAAATGCCTATGGAAACTTCAGTTCATGTTAAGAGTGGGCATGTCCTAGGAGACTGTAGCTGCCACCCTGGCAGTGGGAACAGTCTACGCATGGTATGACATCATCAATTGTTAAATCCAAGACCAAAGCCAAGAGATATAAAGTAAAAATCTAGAAAGTGAAATACTCCCTCTACTCTCTTCTCAGAATGATGGCAAAAAAAAGGAGGCTCTGTATTTGGTGGAGAAGGGACCAGCTAAACATCAATAAACCTCTAATGTCTGAATGAGAACTCTGGGTGAAAATCCTTAGGACCCTTTCCAAGGTCCTTCCAGTGAACCTTCACTGGCTATGCAGAATGTTTTGAAGTGTATGAGATGAGGGTATAGCTGAAAAAGTGGGACATATCAGAGATAGAGATACAGCATTTTCTAGAACCCAGGCTTTCAAGAAGTGTAAAGAAGGAGATAGTAGAAGGGAAGAGAGGAAGTCTTGACATAAACTGCTTGGAAGAACTCTAGACTTTACCAAGTGCTGTAGCAGCTTGAGGCTTTTAACAGAGTAGGTTTCTTACAGCCCTCTTCTTCAGACCTTATTGTGTGCACAAGGGATGCCAAAGGCAGTTGGGACAGGGCTAAAGAGAAGTGCAAAAAGCCAGAAGTAGAACTAGAGAGGATAAACGTGGCATAATGAACTGGCAGCAGGACCAAAAGCAGAGAACTCACACCGCTTAGGACACAGCGTCTGGGCTGTAAGAAAAAGAAGTATCTGAAAGCTTGCTGGGGCTGAGTTCCTAGGGTCCGATAGATCAAAACACTAATTCTATCTGAAGAAACCAATGAGTGTGAAATGCACAGCACAGGCTTGTGTGTTTTAACATGCAGTCCCCATTGTGCTGTTTTAGGGGCCTGTGATGGCTTAGGAGAAAGGGCTTAGCTAGACAAAACAAATTGTAGGAGAGGGACAACAGCCTAGCAGTCTTGCTTATTGATCTATTTCTTGACTGCTATGTAATATAACTAGCCACTACATGCTCCCACCATCATGTAATCATCCACCACCTAATTTTCCACACTATGGTAGACTATGGCCTCTCAATCCATGAGCCAAAATAAGTCCTTTCTCTCTTAAGTTGCTTTGTTGTAGGGTATTTGGTCACAATGGTGAGAAAAGCTACTAATGGTCAACTGAGTCAAGGAATGAAAATCCCAAATATAGTTCAGGTTCAGATTATACAAATCATACTCCCCACTAGACAATGGATGGAAAAAAGGGATACACCTATTTCTTGGAGAACATGTGGTTCATCTTTACACACACTATTCAGCAAAATGAGTCAAAAACAAAAAGCTAACAAAGCAAGGAATGGTAGCTGGTAGTCAAAAGAAGAGTCAGCATACATAAATCAAGAAATGGCACAGGTATCAGCATTCTTACATGAGGAATTTATAATGCCCAAAATTCATACCTAAAGATCTAGTGAAACGGGGACTATGAGTCAGCACTTTGGAGTTTCAACACAACAGCAGAGACTGCGAAAAAGAACACAAAAGCAACACTATTCATTGAGCATATAAGACATGAAAAATGTCATGAATTCAACAGAAAGAATGATATAGAATAGGAAAAAAACCACTAGATTCTTTACCCATGAAAAAGATAAAATTTATGTAGGAAATGAAAGAGTTGTCAAAAAATAGAATGGAATACCAAAGAATTATGGGAAATAGCAAACATTTGATATTAGTGCCTTCTGGAATCACTTTAAGAATGAAGAATCAGCCGGGCAGAGGTGGCGCACGCCTTTAATCCCAGCACTCAGGAGGCAGAGCCAGGTGGATCTCTGTGAGTTCGAGGCCAGCCTGGGCTACCAAGTGAGCTCCAGGAAAGGTGCAAAGCTACGCAGAGAAACCCTGTCTCGAAAAACCAAACAACAACAAAAAAAAAAAAAAAAAAGAATTACAGGCATCAGACTGAGCTCTGGGAATCCAACTGATGAGAGAGAGGAGAGATACTGCAGGTGAGGAACGTGGAGATCATTATGGGAGGACGTGCAGAGATGACCGGCCACAATAGTGGAAGCCCATGAACTGTGGACTGGTGGCTGTGGAGCCCCCATGGAACTGGACTGGGCCCTCTTAATATGGAAGACAGTTGTTTGGCTCAAACTGTTTGGGGGGCACCAAGGCAGGGGGATCAGGATCTGTCCCTGGTCTATGGGCAGGCTTCTGGAATCTGGTGCCTGTGGTGTGACACCTTGCACAGCCTTGGTGCAGTGGGAAGGGGCTTGGACCTGCCTAGGCTCAGTGTGATGGGCTCTGCTGACTCCCCATGGGAGACCTCGATTTGGGGGATGTGGGGTTGTGGAGTGACTTGGGAAAGAGGGCAGGGGGGTAGGAGGAGGGAGGAGAGGGGTTGTGGATAGTGTGTGGAGTGAATAGAAAATTTCTTAATAAAGAAAAATGAAAAAAAAAGAATTAAGAATATAGGTAAAACCAAAGGGCTCTTTTGATTTGTATATGTATATGTGTTTATATATAAAAATATGAACATTCATGTTCACTTATATGTAGTGGGTAGCCAATACTTATATCTTCAAATTTTACTGTCAAAACTTAAAAACAGTGGTATACTTTAAGATTCATGGTACATGAATGGTCTCTGACATAATAGCATCATAGAAAAATGAGACAGAAAATTTATTCAAAATTTGTTGCCAGTGATCCAATTAACATACTTTACTCATAATAACATGCAATCTTACAATTTTTCTGATCAACTAAGAAAATGAAGCTCTGATAAATGAGGTTACATGCCAAGAGTCACTAAAATGTGCATCCAGAAATCCCTTGACCCTATGCATTGTACAATGCATGAAGAAGGTGTACATTTCTTGCACAATCAGAGGATCTAGCAAATTATGCCTGCTGTTTAATGGAAATGAGTAGATTTAAGTGTGTTGCACTGAAATAATGTTCATCACATAATTCTGAATGGAAAAGAATCGGATATAATAAGAATAGTGTGTTACAATCTGTAGATGGTGGCATATGTCTACAACCCTACACACTGGAGATAATTTCAAATTTCACTCTTACCTGGGCTACAGAAAGAATTTAAGACCCACTTGGACAACATGGTAAACCCCTTTCCCACAAAAAGAAGGCTGGGCATTTAGGTCAGGGGTGTGAAGTACTTGCCAGGGCACACACAAGCCCCTGGGTTCAGTCCCCTGTGTCTGAAAATAACAAACAAGAAAATAACATGATTGGCCTGGTTAGGTTTTTCTTTGAAGCAATTGTTGAAAGTCATTGCACAAACTGTTTTCATTTTCTGTTCTCAGCCAGCCTCCTTCTCTCTTCAACTTCTCTCTTCTTGCATTTCTGTTCCTGTGTGGGTAAGGCAGCATCCACCCAGTAACACCCACATGCTTTATGAGCCTCTCTGCTTACTCACAGGAAAAGCATTTTCTCAATCTACTGTTGAAGGCATCTAGTTCATTCCTTGCCTTTTATTAAATAAGCCTCTATCCACAAGGATGTGGGCACCTGTGATGAGAAACTCTGGAACCCACGAGGAAAGAGAGATGTCCTTAGGATGGATCCTCTCCCACACCTTTCCAAAGTTTGCAAGTTCCTTGTCCTTAAATGTTAAAGGGCCGAGCTCAGAAGGCACAAAGTCTCCCTGAACACTATGCAATTCCTTTAATCAATAAAACTAAGTTAACCTTATTTCTAGAGCACCCTTCTCTTCCTCACTCTACCCTATCCACAATTCACCTGCTCAACCCATTTACCTAGCATGATCTGAGATTACTTGTCACTTTTCACAGGAAGCCCTAACATCCATAAGTTATTTTTTTTAATCAACTTGACACAATTCTAGACATTCCTGGGAAGAGGGAATCTCAACTGAGGAATTGTCTTCATCAGACTGGACTGTGGCCATGTCTGTGGTGGTATTTTCTTGAATGCTAAATTGATAGCAAAGAGCAAGAGCCAGCCTCCTGTGGGTATTGCCATACCACATCAGGCAGTCCTTGATTCTGTAAAAATAATGCTGACCAAAGTATGGAGAACAAGACAGTAAGAAACATTTCTCCAGGATTCTACTGCATTTCTTGTTTTGGGTTCCTTTGCTGACTTCCCTTGAAAATGACATATAATCAGTAACTTGGTTCCCTGAGTTACTTTTGGTCTTGGCATTTGTCACAGCAACAGAAAGAAAACTAAAATACTTTCCTACTTTCCCTGTGCACTCAGATGCAGTGGTACATGTGTCTATACACCCCCATAGATCACCAATTCTATTTTTTGTCTCCCACTCATCATTTCCACCTATGATGAGCCATGTCTGGCTTAACAGTGAGAAATGAGGGCATGCCCTGTAAATATTCAAATCCAATAAATACTGTGGTCTAAACATGGGGGGGGGAATTTAGTGTTTTTTTCAGTGAAACTAAGTGCCTCAAAATTTTTCTGATGCCTTTGACAATTTTTGTATTAGCAAGCTTTACTCTCTTCTCCAGCCCAACTGAAACTCTTTGCTGCTGGCTCCACAATCATGTTTTTAAAGAACACTATTTGAATCAAATGGGTCTTTTTAGGGAACATTCTTGTTCAGGGCCCTCTGAAGCTAAATTTGAGGGAGAAAGAGTGATACTCTGAGGAGACTAGAAATAAAGATGTGTGGTTTACAAGCTTGGTAGACAGTATGAAAGAAAATACTTTGGCGACAGGAGGATATTACATGGCTTATAGCCGACTAGTGTCTTTGGTCCCAACTTTCTCAGTATGGACATGTAAGTACAGTACATAGTAAAGATTTGCTGACTCAAGCGAGGCTCGAGAAAGTTACCCAGCAGACCATTCCTCTCCAGAAGCCCTGAGGAAGCTCTTCTTGAAATTCTAAATCGCTCTAATATGACTTCTGTAAATTGGCTAATTCTCCTCTGCTGAGTTTCCAGTTTGAACTTCCCATCTGCTGTGCCTGGGCCTGGAAGGGTAGGCTCACTCACAGACTTCCGGGAAGATGGCACCCACCTAGCAGAAAGCATAGCCACTCAGATCATGAGAGCCATGGGGAGAAGCTTTCCATTATAGAGCATCTTCAACTATGAAATCATTTTGACAAGATGCTTTGTCATCTGCTTGACATCTTTTTTTCTTTCTTTAATGAGGAAGTGACTGGAAGACAATTTAATCTGAAAGGCTGCCACCTACATAGCTGTAGCTAGAGATAAATTGGATAGGGTCTGAAAAACTATTCAAGAACCTTGGTGAGACAAGTAAACAGAGGGTAATTTTAGCAGTGGATACATAGTATGACCCTTCTATACCCTCTTAACCAGTAAACTATTACTATTGAGGTGATCCAGATTTAACTAAAACGATAATTTGCTGTCATAACAAGTGTTGCTTATGAACAACCAGGATACTGTTGTCTCCTAACACAGTTACTGATTTAGCTACATTTTTTTTCTTGGATGCTTATTTTCTACAGGAAGGAAACAGCAATTTAACCACAATAGACTTTACTGAAAAAATAATGTGATTACAAAAAAATGAGCGCATGTTTTTTCAATGTTGAAACATCTCTCTTATTATGATCATTACATCTTTTTTAATAGATCTAATGTATAACTCCAACTTGAAATACTGTGGTTATTAGACTAGGACAAAGTCAGGCAGGGGGCAGGGACAACATCAGCTGCGTGTCCCTGAGCTATTATGTTGTGAGAAAGCAGGAGCAAAAATGGGAAAGGTCTAAAGTGAAAGCATTCCCTGTGTAACACATGTTACAAACAAGAACTTTGTTCTGATCCAAGAATTTTTTCTATACAATTTTATTAAATAGGAATATGTGTGCTTATGACCATCTCAAAGTTAGATGTGTATGTGCAGGTATGTTATGTATGTGTATGTGTAAACATGTGTATGCAGTGCCCATGCATATGTGTACACCTGTGGATGGCAGCCAGATGATAACATCAGTTGTCTTCCTTGATTACTTTCTGCTTTTCTTTTTCTTTTCTTTTTTCCTTCTTCCTTCCTTTCTTTCTTTCTTTCTTTCTTTTTTTTTTTTTTTGAGACAGTCTCCAGCTGAGTCTTGAATTCATCCAGTCAGCTAGAGTGGCTGCCTAATGAACTCTAGTGATCTACCTGTCTCTGCCACTTGGACAGTTGTGTTACAGATAGATGCACACCTCCATTTGTAGGTGTTGGGGATCCAAACTCATGCCTTCATCCTTGGGTCAAAGGCATTTTACCAGCTGGCCAGCCTTAGTTAATTTTTGTAGACTACTTTTTTCTTTCATTATCACCCATAGCTAGATGTCAGTCAACTACTTGTATTTTATTAATACTTTGAAAGATAACATTATTAATTTTCTCTATTAAGCTTATATACTTTATCAAAGTGTGAAAAAAAACTCCATAGGCTAATAGCTGTAGCTGTATTTGAGTCCCTAGGAATCTAACTGCTATCCATTGCTGTGTGTTACCTTCATATTACTTGAATGGAAAAACTTAACTAAAGAGTTGCATGTTACTATTATATAGGTGAGTTTCATGTCTTCAGTCTCAAGTGCCTATGTTGCTAGTCATTTTTTTTAAAAAAAAAAAAAACTGTATAGCGATCTGTCTTTTATCATTTGCTAAAAGTCATGTAAATCATAATTTATTTCCCTACTAAGACAAAGTAAAATACAAGTTCAATGATAACTTGAAAATCACTATTGGCATCCTTAGTTGAGATGGCATCAAAGCTCTAGAATGCTGAGGACCTTTGCCCCCCTAATGCAGAGCTCCCATCCTATTTTTGCTTGTCATCATCACATGTGAATAGTGGATAGTATAGCCCAGTCTGCTGCTATTAAAAGGAAAAAAAACAGATACCATAATTTAAATCTCCCAATTTGTTTTTTAAAATATACTCTTATTTATTTCACACACACAGGTGTGCCCTCCCCCCTACACACACACACACACACACACACACACACACACACACACACACAAACACATTAGAACATGCCTATGGGGGTCAAGTGACAATTTGGGGGATTTAGTTCTCTCCTTCCACCATGTGGCTACTGGGAATCAAACTTGGGTTGTCAGCCTTGGTGGCAAGCCCCATTAGCTATTGACTCATCTTGCAGACCCAGTCTTTTTGTTTTAAATGAATGTCCCTTAAAACATGTTGTGACCCCATGAGAATGGAGTATTTAATAATTTGACCTTTGAACTCTCCCCAGCCTTCCATTTGCCACTATGTACCAGACATTTTCACTGGGGCTTCTTACCTCTTACCAAGAACTTTGCTTCCTACTTACTAATTCCTGTGAGCACTACTGCTCTTCTCCTGAATGCACTCCCTCAAGGTCAAGACCCTCAGTATTTATAATGTTATTAGCAGCCTGTTCAACATCTGTACTCTTCTCTATCATTTTCTCAAAGCTTTCTTTTCCTGTCTACCTCTATGAAATACTACCTAGGGCTACTGTAATTAACTTACTCTTTAAAGAATACATTAGTTTTCACTTAGTCAAAGAGAAACACCCAGTGTGACTGCTGGACAGGTAAACCTTGTGGGGTCCTTGGGGCACAAAGGTGAAGGGGCCATATTCCCAAACAGGCTTCCATTTAGCATTCTCTTTTCTGCAAATTCTGTCTGAATATCAAGTTTATTATTCCAAATCTGTATTGGTCGTGCCACACCTTCTAATAGCATCCAAAACTGCACCTACTAGCAGATGTGATCTCAACTCTATAACTTGGTTTTAAGGCTGTATTCAGACTGTCTGTGGTCAGTTTTTTATATCAACCCTTATTCATCATGGAGCCCACTTTAGCCAAGGCAGACATCATCCTTAGCTACGGCTTACACCCCCACAGACCCTTTACCCACTGCCAGTCTTTTTGGCTTCCACCCATCACCCCATATCCTCCAGGAATAATAGAAAATTGCTTGTTGTTTTCTGCCTATGGCAACTAGATCATGACATGATTTAGAACTGATTGGAAAACACTTATAAAGGACCATTTGGTGAATGTTTCTGCTTTTTGGAAATATGATCTTTGATCATAGGTGTCCTCTGTAGGTGTCCAGAGAAAGCAAACCAACATCGTGGTGTTTTCTGTAATAACAGCACTTGGTGCAAAAGCAGAGGATCAGGAGTTCAAGCTACATTGCGAGATCCAGGCCAGCTTGGGCTACATGAGACCCTGCCCCCCCCAAAAAAAGTAAATAATAAAAAAACAGAAAGGAAAGAGAAGGAAGGAGGAAAGGGAAGGGAAGAAAGGAGAAGAAGGGATTTGAAAGTAGAAAAGGGAAAGGGGAGGAAAGATGCTATGAAACAATGAAATATACAAATGTGACCGCGTCTCAATAAAACTTCATGTACAAATCAAGTGGCTCACATTTAACAGTCTTGCTCCCCTGACTTGGAATACCTTCCCTCCTTGGCCCCGTTCCCCTCTCAACTTTCTGCTTTCTGAGGCACCACCACCCGGAAAGCATTCTTGCTTCCGCTTACTTACCACCCCACCTCTTCTGCTGGCACTGCCAGGCAGGACTGACCTGCTTAACAATGGGTACAGAGCCAAGTGTTGTTCTCCTCCACGTCTGGTGACCTGGAGTGCAAGAAGCACTGAAGAACTGTTAGCTGTGTGTCATCGAAATCTCTGGGTGTGGACATTTACACCATTCCCAATTCCTAGGTAGAACTCACTGGGAGGAACAATGAGCCCAGGTGGTTCTTGCTCGAACTGTGTCGCTCTTTCTTCCTGTCAATTGTGAACGGTGGTAAGGAAAATTTAAACTGTGTAGAGTCAATAGACTCAGAGCAGACATGGGGAACAGGCCCTAGGTTATGACATTTAAGTTTGGCAGGAAAGCCAAAACTGTTTCCTGTGACTTCTGTGCATGATTGATTGGAAGGGGGGAGCTAAACTAAAAATAAGTATTCAATTATATTGTTTTACATGGTATTATTTTTGCTAAGCCTGAAAACGCCATGAAAAGCAGCAGAAGGAAATATAATAAAACATTTACTTAGGAAAATGTAGTACCCTATCCTTGTTATCTACAGGAGATGTCACCCAACACCCCAAGTAGATACCCGAAAGCGAGAAAAGTATCAAATATAATTTTGGTTACTATTTTCCACATAGACGCAGAACTATAATAAAGTATAATTTATAAATCAGGCATAGTAAGAAATTAACAGCAAAAATAATAGGTCATAATATAACTCTAGTAAACAGCTACTTTCTTTTTTTTTTTTTTTCACTTATAAACTGTATGGCCGTGGCAGGCTTCTTGCTAACTGTTCTTTTATCTTAAATTAACCCATTTTTATAAATCTATACCTTGCCACGTGGCTGGTGGCTTACCAGAGTCTCTACATGCTGCTTGTCCTGGCAGTGAACAGCTACTTTCTTAAGTCAAGAATTTTCACATTCTACTTGAGGGAGTATGCCATGGGTTGTCTTTATCTTATCCTAATTATAGAAATACTTGTGAAGGTATGATGTAGCCTATCAAAGTGGGATAAAGGCATATACTATCTGCCAACAAGAGTACATTCTGCCTAATATATATTATATTTTAGGCACATACAAGTTTTAGAAGAATAGGTAACAGGTCAGGAGAACATTTAGGAAAGTCTATATTTAAAATTCTGGTTGAAAATAAAGATCATCAAGGGCCAGCAGATAGACTGGTAGGTAAAGGTGCTTGTTGCTCCAGCATGGTAACCCTGGTTTGATCCCTGGAACCCACCACAAAGTAGAAGAACTGACTCAACAGAATTGTCCTCTGACCTCCACACACATGCTGTGGCAAACTCATACACACACTCTTGCAATAATAATAAAATTATAAGATTCTCACACTTTTCTGAATCCTTTGTAGCTAGAGAATAGCAGGTTATAGCTTTTCAGTCCTTTTTGAGTAAGAAACATAGTTAATAAATTAATAACATCCTGATTCTTATTCTGGGAAGCATTCGTATAGCCATAATGAATATCTAAATATATATACATACACACGTATACATACACATACATATGTTGAGGATACTGTCTGGAGTCAAGTCCCATGCTATGCCAAGCCATTTGACTTCTCTGTAAAACAGTATGCATCTCACAGGGCAGCTACAAGGCCTACCGACAAGGATATACTTTAGTTAATAATAAGCACTAGCACCTAGTAAATGTTCCATGAGTGTTTCCTTTACTGCTTCACCAGTTCCTACAGATTTTGATTTCTAAAGCTGAGAGTTCTGATTGCCGCCAGTATGCCTTTAGGAGCTCCTGAACATCTAAAATGACTGTATCTGTTGTTTACATTATGTGATATTGAATTCCTACTTTGAGTCTGACATCTCTAAGTGCATTTATGAACTAAAAGGAATAAAACTCAGGTCAAATAAAACTTTGTATGTCTCATCTCTTTCGGGTGGGGTGTTTCAGTTGCCTTCCTCCCACCAGACATGAGGCTGCTGCTCAGAAACAATGACTTACATGCCTGCTGTTGTGTACAGAACTAAGGGGTCAATAAATGTTTCCTGAGTTGATTACATAATGCTTTTGCCTCTTTGCCTTCTAAAGCCTTCTAGATTGTCTTTTAAGAAAGATAAGAGGCAACACATGGCAAGTGGTAGGACTCCAATACTGCCACAGTAGAGATTTAGTGAACACTCATGTATTCCTACCCATGAGCCAGGCAATCACCTACAAGTGCATGGGTATTGAGATAAATCCTGTAACAGTGCATTTAGTCACAAAGAAAGTGACAAGTGAGGAAATTTTGGAATCAAAAACCTTTTTGAAGAACACACAACTTGAAAGTTCTGGATTGACACTTGGACACTGATTAAATACGTATGTCTAGGCAACTAGATAGCTAGGCACTGCTAGGAACCCAGCAGCAAACTCCTACCATAGTGAACCCAACATTCTTTATTGATGTCTTCCTCTTCTTTGGAGATTTTCTCACCCCTCTCATGTCCCTCTCTTCCCTGTAGAAGGCAGAATTTGGCATTGCAAACTACTTCTGGTGCCTCCATAGTATTTTACCTGAACCTTATGGATCATAGACATCCATCAGAAAACAGGAAATTGTATGGCTCCAATGCAGAAGACTTCTTTATTTAATTTGTTTCCCAAACATGGCACCTCCTTCCTCCAGTCCTAAAAAGGCAGGAGTCAGCTTAATTTGTCAAAGGAAAATGTCTCTTCCCTTTTTATGATTTCAGGGAGGGATGTCCTCAAACACTCCCATCTCCATTTTACCTCCTCACCCTATCCTTAAAGATCAACCTTGCAGATAAGACATGACATGTGATCAGACTGTTCTGACTCACTTTGCTTAGCAAAACTCTTTCCTGTCTATAGAAAACAGGGCTATTGCTGCCCTTGGACAAACTATGAACTGAAGAAAATGAGGACCTGTTGAGTCCCTGGCTGCCTGCAGCAGGTAGAGAGGTCAGCCTCGGTCTACTTGTTTTCTAAGTCAACATTAATCAGCACTCAGAGTAATAAAGACCTCCATAACCTCCATCTGATTTTATATTAGTTGTCTAAAAATTATCTGAGAAGTCTGTGGTATTTATTGAATCTCTTCTCAAAACTTCAGTAATGCACTATTTAAGAAATAGAGTTCTGGAAACTTGCAAATTGAAGAAACTGAGGTTCAAAATTATTTTAAAATGTGTACATTTAACAATATCTGTTCTGATAATAAAACATGGTTTGATATTTTCCTATAAGAGAAGAGACTGCAAAGAAAAACAAACATTAAAAGCAAAACTCTACAGAATTGTGTCTTTTTACCTAATTAAATATTGGAGGGCTAATCAGGACACAGCCCATTGATAGAGGGGTTATCTGGCATGCATGAAGCCCTGGGTGCTGTAGTGAGCATAAACTTGGCATCGTGGTTGCACACCTATGACCCAACACTGAGGAGACAGAGGCAGAAAAATCACAAATTCAAGGTCACCCACAGCTACATAGAAAGCTTGAGGCCACCTGGGGTAGAAATCATGTTTTTTAAAATATTAGGAATATGCTATTTTAATGTACACACTGCTCTCTGAGTATCTTTTGTGTAGTTCACATAATCAGACATACTATTTCTTGACCAGGTCTGCAAGATCCATCTGGAAGCTCCCTGTTGTCCATCTGGGTAGCTAGTGTTTTGATGCTAAATGATATAAAATAGACTTTTTTTTCCAAGTTGCTGCCTTTTATCTCAACTCTATCCGATATGTGGGTTTTTTAAGTCCTATCCATCCTGTACTGAAAATATCTCCTCTAAATTAGTCTGTGGGAAATTTCTCTTATCACTTATTTATAAGATGGACATTTATTTATAGTTGAAGTTTCTTGAAAAGTTTGTTGAAAAGGAAAACTAGTTTCTAACAGGGTGGAAGAAATGCCTCTATGGGTAAAGTGGTTGACACGAAAACATGAGGACCAGAGTTCAGATCCCCAGAACTTAAGAAAACCAGACATGGAAACACATATCTATAATCCCAGCACTCTTAAGGCAAGATAGGAGGTGGAGACAGACTACCTGGAAGCTTGCAGATCAGATAGCCAGGCTTATGTATTGCTGAGCAACAAGTGACTCTGCCCCAAACAAGGTAGAAAGTGAGGACCACCATCCAAGGCTGTCCTCTGACCTTCATATGTACCCCCATATGCACCCTTACCCCTACCCATTACCGCTAACAAAGGCACATTCTGTGCTGCCTGGGATACTCCTCCTCGTTCCCCATATTCTACAAAATACTTAATACCACTTAATTGCCAGAGTCTCTTATTTATCTTTTACTTGAGTATATAGATGGAGACACCAGTTAAAGGCAAATCAGAGGCATGACATGTTATTGGAGGATAGGCTGGCAGCAGCTGGCTACAGGATGGATATTGTTATTTTTATTTTACATTTAAGAATCCTGGGCCTTATGACTCTCTGCAATGAACACTTGCAAATAAAGATATATGGACAAAAGGGTTTACTGTGTGACTCACTATGTCACACTACAGCTTCCATGATGAGATTTTTTTTTCCTTTTTTTTTTCTTTTTTCTTTTTTCTGTCAAGTTTTATTAGGGCTGGGGGGGGGGGGGCACTGCAAGGGCAGAGGTCAGATACACAGGGACAGGAAATGAATGGGATCGAGATGCATGATGTGAAAGACACAAAGAATAAATTCAAAGAAAAATTTTTAAAAAAAGAATCCTGGGCCTTGTATTGACTAAACCAATTGCCTGTACCAGATCCACAGCTCATTAGTTCTAAAGATTTATATAGCTAAATCCTAAATTCCTCATTTGTTAAATTTGCATAATGCTTACCTTGTAAATTAGCAATTGAGAAAGTTTATATATAACAGGTATTGTAAAATATATAGTTATATTTAATATATCTACCAATATATAATGTTACCAACATGTTAATATATATGTATATTTATATTTATATGTTTGGTATATTCAGCTTTATATCATATATATTAAATATATAAACCAATTTATAGATGCAATGATTTCTCTGCAATAAATGAAAATTCTTGCCTTGTTTATTTCCAGATTATACTAGAAATTAATCTTATTTAGTTACTTGCACTGATATTGAGAATTGTCCATGTTTTAACATAACTTGTATGAGTTGTGTACGTATTTTGTACTTCCACAACCTGTGCTTCTAAATTTTGAACCTTCCTGCCTCCTCTTCACTATGTTCCTTGAGCCTTGTGGAGAATGAGTGTGATGTAGGTGTCCTGCTAAGCCCTGTACAGTCATGCCATGTATTCTTTGCATTTTTAATCAGTTGTAGATCTCTGTTAACTGCCATCTACTACAAAAAGAAGCTTCTCTGATAATGGCTTAGAGCTGCCCTAACCTATGGGTATATTGATGAAGTTTGGAAGGCAGTTTGATATTGTACACATTTAGCAAAATCATAGTAGTAGCCTGGCGGTGGTGGCGCATGCCTTTAATCCCAGCACTTGGGAGGCAGAGTTGAGCGGATCTCTGTGAGTTCAAAGTTAGCTTGGTCTACAGAGCAAGATCCAGGACAGGCACCAGAACTACACAGAGAAACCCGGTCTCAAAAACAATTAAACAAAAATCATAGTAGTAGGTTTTCCCCTAGGACCTAGGACCTCCCTAGCCATGGATTCTTGGCCTGGATGGGCCTATACCCATGCACATATGGGGAGCAATTAGTGGGGCCCAGCAGATTTTAAAAAGGAAACATGGAATGGGGAGGGGAATGTGGACCAGTAGAGGATCTGGAAAACATCGGGAGAGAGGGATGGGAATGGATATGATCAAAGTACATATATAATGTATACATATATAAGCCAGGTGGTGGTGGTGGTGGTGGTGGTGGTGGTGGTGGTGGTGGTGGTGGTGCATGCCTTTAATCCCAGCACTCGGGAGGCAGAGGCAGGCAGATCTCTGTGAGTTCGAGGCCAGCCTGGGCTACCAAGTAAGTTCCAGGAAAGGTGCAAAGCTACACAGAGAAACCCTGTCTCGAAAAAAAAAAAGCACATTATATATATACATATATAATATTACATATATATAAATATATATATTACATACAAAGTAGATTATATAATCTCAAGGAATAAATATAAACCTAATAAAAAGTAACACAATCTCCATGTGTAACCATAATTTCATACATCCTTCATCTCTCTGCTCTAGGGAATTTTGCGCTCAGCTTCAATTGCTTTTGAAAATTCCAGCTTTTGAACCATCATCTTATCTATACCTCATTCGCAGACACCAAATTAGTCCTCTCATACTTTTAGTAAGGAATATTTTGGGATGTGTGTGTGCTAAAATAACTCAAGAGACCAGAAAATACAGTTGCATGGAACTTCCCAAATATGGTCTATTGAAAACAGTAAGTAGAGTCATGTTTTGGAAGAGTAAATTTAGAGTGAAATGCAATCTCAAGGAATGGCAGGAAGGAGCACATTTCTGGAAGGTTGTTAGTGATGAGGAGGAGAGTTCGTAATCAGTCTTGATTTTGCAATTACTTTCCATTTTGTTCATTGCAATCTAGACTGATTAAAAAGCACTCAAATGCAACTAACTTTTTGAAATATAAATGAATCAATGAATCCATTTGTCAGCAACTTTCTCTGAGCAGGAGCAATGGCAGGTAGAATTGAGCAGCATAATATGAGAGACCTGGTGGGTGTCATTGAGCTTCAGAACCAATTTCATGCCTACTTTTGCATGTTTAATTTCTTCTCTTGCTTACACAAGCTATTCCTCCATCACTTTCCTTCCAAGAAGTAAAAAGACCAGACCATCTCTTCTGAGTTCTTCCTTTCCTTATTTAGAAAGAAAGTGAGAGGCTGAAGAACTTGTAGAAACTTTTTTTTGTGTGTGTGTGTGTGTATATGTGTGTGTGTGTGTGTGTGTGTTCTTTTCTCTCTTTTCTCTGTGTCAAGGAGTAGAGAGGTAGATGGAAGTCTGAAGCCAGGAGTTTCAGAGCAATGGTGATGAACTTTGGCATGAAGACTATTGTCAGTGTGGACCAGGAAGAGAAACAGTTTGAGCAAGGATATGCATCACTGTAAGCAACTACCATGGTACAGACAGCACCCACTCCATGCTAGTGTCACTCAGTGGTCTCAGAATAGGAGTCATCTGGGCAGTCTAGCCTTCGGGCCTCTGTGCTGCTCAAATGAGGCAGTAACTATTTACTGATGTAAAACAACCTTCAGGATCATTATCTTTACTAACTAAATCAATAATTGACTGACTGAAAGGGCTGAATTCGTGCATTTTAAATGAATGTCTTTTCTAGAGGCTACACACAAAGCCAGATTGAGGCCACAACATTAGAAATATGGATGGGCAGCATTATTGATTTGAAGTCTTAAGAATTTGATTTTTTTTGTTTTACTAATCATATGCAAATTCATATTCATGTATTTGCCTAGTAAAATGAAAAGAGAACCTTTCAGACACCAATTTCTTCCCTTGAGGTATAAAAACTTAATTTGTCAAGTTATTCAGGTTTAGAGAATACTAAAGAACTTTAAAGACCTACTCAGCATTTTACATACAATTGATCACATGCATTTTTAGTTTTTATGGTCATCATCTTATCTTAAAAATACAACAATCTAACAAATAATTAACAAATATTACAAATGTCTAACAAATAATTGTGGAGCTAGGGAGATGGTTCAGTGGATAAAGCCCTCGCTGTGCTTTAAGGACTGGTATTCTGAGCCCGGATGAAAAGTTAGGCAGGTATGACTATAATCCAAGCACTGAGCAATAAATCCACAGGAAAGCTGCTAGCCAGTCTCACAAAGTCAGACATTTCTGGTTTCACAAACAACACATTCTCAATAAAGGAAGTGGTGGGCAACTGAGGAAGACACTGGGTATCAACTTCAGGTTTACACACACACACACATACACACACAGAGAGAGAGACAGAGACAGAGAGAGAAATCATTTACTCTCTAAAAATTAATTCGATTTAAATTATATTAAATTTTTACCTTGCTGATCACACATATTTTTCATGTGTAATCTTAGTTTTCTAAAGGGCATTTGGACCAACAGATGATCACAGCTTCTTTTTAAACTAATAAATAGAGCACACTAGGAAATATAAACCATAAGCAAAGATTTTCAGATTGCTTATGAGCAAACCTTCTGACTGCTTTCTAAATTATTAATCAAGGTGTAATTGATGTCCCTTTAACATCAAGAGCTAGGATGGAGGTATCTGCCAAAGCCTGATGTATTTTGCGTGCAAGTCAGTTTCTAAGGGTTTCATGTAAACTCTACCACTGCCCTCTTATCCTTCTCTGGAGCAGACGACTGATAAAACTTTAATAAATATTTCCAGGTTATACACATTTACAAGCTTCTCCACAATTGTACCTTTGACCTAGTTTGTTTGATCTTTCCCTCCTCTGGGCTCTGCTGCATCCACTTCATTTTTCACACTCTCTTACATGCCGCTCCTACTTTACCTGTAAACATAAAGGTACTTGTAGCTCAGACTTTTATTTTGATAACCCCCTCAACTCTAAGAAATGTGGACTAGGATCTCTGTATGGCTTGGAAGGTCCAGAAGCAAATTGGAGAAAGACAAGAACACATTGCATCTCTCTAGTTCAGTGTGCCACTTCTGATGGTCCCATGCTGTAGAAGAGATTTGACTTGTAGATTTAGAAATTCAGTTGGTGGTATGTTATGTCTTTAAAGAAGTACAAAGGAAGGACTCCTGTAAATCAGACTGGAAACCTGTTTTCAGTAGGAAGGATCAGGATTGACTTTCCACAGGAGATAATACTCAAAGTTGGGTTTTAAAAGTAGACATTTTAGGCAGAGGAAAGAGTCATTCACTTGCCAAGCATGCCTTAAGTGCACCCATTAGGCAAAAAAGGAAGTTTGAAGTCTGTCCAGATACAACATGGAGTTTTTAATGGCTGAGAAGGTTGGAGTTACAGGACTGAAGGTGGCTAGGACTGGATTGCACCAGTCTCTGTAAGAGATTGCATTTTTAAAGAGGTGTCAATGGCTCACATGCCATGTGTTCTAGAGACTTCTGTAACTGTTTTGAACAAACAATAAAATGAAAGCAACTCCCAAAGCCATGTCATAGAACTATCACCTATTTGTATTGAAATAGTCACTCTAGGAAGCCAGCTACCTACTGTGCTATCATTAAGACCAAAACACCAGAATCCTTTGCAGACAGGAGCAAAGACCTCCTTCACTCAGCCCCAGCAGGCTCCCAGCTGGCGGTCATACTGGTGCACCTTCTTGAAAGGCAGTCTTCCTGTCCGCAGGAAAGTTATCTGAGAACACAGTGAATCCTTCCCCCACTCCCTGCCCAAGCTGCAGACTGATTGTAAATAAAAAAGGGTTATTAATCTTCACTAACTTTACATTTCAGTAGTGCTTAGTGACCACTAAGTCCTTTCTTAGTTTTACTATTAACTAATTATATTATCATATCTATAAGTAACCACACATACTTATACAAAATTTTGCATATAATTTTGTAATCAAGTTATTATTTCTTGTATTTTACATTACTTTCTTTAACATGTTTAACACTCAGACTTCACCATAACTGATCATGTGAATCATTAAATACTATTGTGTTAAGAACTGAAATCTTCACCGTATATCACTTGTGTATTTTGAAAGTAATATTGACCTCAACTAGCCTTAGTTGCTTAGCTTTAAAACTGCAATTATACTGATAATTGCATCATCACGGTGTGTGAAATAAGTGGAATTAACATGTAGAAGAGTGTCAGAGGTCTGGTAAAAGGTACACATGGTGGTGACAACGGTAGAGCCTCTACTGCTGTTGCTAGCCTTGACAATAACGGGGATGATGGAACACAGATCACCTCTCTATGGGTTGTGTATTCACTGTGTAATATTGCCAATGCTGTGTTTGTGTTCCTACTTATACAAATGGACTAACACTCAAGGAATCCGGGGAACTGCTTTTATTTACTTTGTGTGTCAAGCACAGCTGTACTGATTAAATGAAGAATGGCCATTAAAATAAAAGGGGAGATTCTGTTTTGTGCTATGGGGCTTGCACTGAGGGGCTTGTGCTGCATGTGGGATATCCTGACAATGTATAAAGACATCCCTGAAGAAATGTGGACTCTGCGCTTATGAGAAATGAAGTGATTAATCATTGAAAGTACAATTGGAAACAATCTTTGTGGGATATGCCTGCTAGAAATAACAAGGCAGAATCCAGTAACTATTTCAAGCAAAATGCTGTGGGGCCCAAGTTAGAAAAATATCAATTTTACCTGGTATAACAAAAGAGGCATTAACAGATAAAGTGACATCAGATAGGTCTCTCCTTCAAATCTTTGTGTCTTAATTGAATTCAAATATCAAAGAAAAGATTCTGATAAAATCTCCAAATTCAGTAGTCAAAGAAAAATGAGAAGTGAGCTACACTTTTTCTCTTCAAGAGAAGCTAATAGTTGAGTATAGAAAAGTAATTATAAAGTTGGATTATTCCATACAACACAAGGGGACCCAAATGATGTGCCAAAAAATGTTCCAAAAGTTTCTGTGATTTGAGTGAGTTGTCATGAATGCCAGAAGCTCTCAGTAAGATGAAAATTATGTTTGTGCATCAAATATAAGCATAGTGTCTTTTTCTTGAAATTGCAGTAGTAGTTCTATTTGGATCCTAGTTCAGTGGGTTTTCTTTATGTTGTTCATAACTTAGTACCTGCAATCACTCTTATTCTCTCTAAGGTTTAAGGTAAAACTGACTCTACCTCGGTAGCCCCTGTTCCCTTCCTTGACTCAGAGAAATCTGGTTTTTACTCTTACTATTCTACCCCAAACCTCCTATTTATAATTCAATCCTCACATTCTTATGAAATCAGCTCTGGGGCTTACTAAAAAGTTCTTTTGACTTGGTGGGCATTCAACATATATTTATTGATTAATTGACCCAGAATCAGGGATTACATGAGTTCCATTCTAGTCCCACCCTGCTCTTTTCCTGGTTGTGTTAGAATACTGGTTAAGTCAATCACTTATGATCTTAATATTTTTATCTATTGAAATATCTGCATTTTAGAAGATAGTTCACCTGTGTGTTGGGAAGTAGATAACATGTCTGGAAATAGTAGATAATAAGTCTGGAAAACATGAGGTGCAAATCGACTCTGTGGGTTTTGTAAACCAGGTAAAAAGCTATAGAGAATCAGGAATTTGTTTCTACTGAAACTATTGCAAGTAAATACTCTGGCCCTAGAGTGAGAATATTGAGGCTGTACCTCACACCATGTCCAGTGTTTCCAGCCACAAATACTCACTGGCCATCTGGACCAGTTTTGACAGTGTTAAGGAATTTGTCAAGTTGCCTCCAGTCACAGCATCCTGAGATCCTAACTAATGAAAAAAATGCACAGAAAAAAATGCATGGAAAGGGTAAATAAATTGGATTAGGAATGTGTGTGTGTGTGTGTGTGTGTGTGTACACATGTGCACACTTGTGCACATGCATACATCTGTATGTGTGTACATGTGTTATGTATGTGTGCATGTATGTGTTTTTCTGGGTGTTCATGGACAATAGAGGTCAATGAAAGGTATCATCCTGAATTGGTCTCTACTTCATTTTTTGAGATGGGGGTCTCACTGAATGTGTAGTTCATCAATTTGGCTGGACTAGCTGGCCAGCAAGTCCCTGGGACCTTCCTGTCTCTACCTCCCCTATATTGAGATATCAGTGTACATGCATTCTGAGGATCTGAACTCAGGTCCTCACTCTTGCATGGCAAATACTTTAATCATCTCTATACCCTGGATTTTTATTATTAGATGGGCAATATTCTTTCTTTTAACCTTTGTTGTAGTATGCCAGAAAGCATGATTTTTTACTTTTACTCTTGAGTAACTACTGATTTTATTATAGTCTTGAAATTAACACATTCCATCAGTGGTGTTAACCCAGGAAATGCTATTTTCCTTCTACAAAGAGGAAATTAACCTTGAGTCTTCAACAGCTCCCATGCCTCCAACTCTGGAGGAATTTGGGTATAAAGTGCTTGCAAATGTTTTCTTCAGGTGCACCTGGGACTGCTTTCCATGTGCACTCTAGGCAAGAATCTCATGGGCTTCTGGAAACATGGAAAAAACATCCTGGGACATAGAAATGTTTATGCTGTAAGTAGCAGATAGGATCAGGCTTCCAGAAAGTTATGCTGCCCTGAGAACTATTTATTTATTCTGTCATAATATCTATAAGATTAATGAAAATCTGTTATATGTGAGACAATCCTCGGTACATGAAATATTTATGTATCTTTCTAAGCACCCATTTTACTTAGAAATTGTATGTGTTAGATTTTATTTCCTTCATCAATAATTGAAAAGTTTTAAGAAGTAAAGAGCTATTTATTCTGTAACCATTCTGAACTCCTGTAGGTGATGGAGCTGCCATTGAAGTTGATACTCCCCCTACCCAAATCTTCTAGATTATTAGTGCATTTAAAGACAACTTCATTTTACCTACCAAGTATTGATTAGGAAACAGCATATGCATGATTCTAGGCCCAGATGGAGGGTTCTGCCCAATGTTCTTGTTCATGGGGAGGGGAAATGGGTTAACATGTTTTTCTTTCCGCTCTTTCTCCTGATGTTGAGTCTAATGTCACAGCCAATGTGTGGCCAGCACAGAAAATCCAAAGCCACAACTGAGAAACCTAGAAAACCTGGATTTTAGTGGCATCCTTGGATCTATGCTAACCACTTAAATGTCATTTAATGTGAAATAATACACTCATGCAGTAAAAACAGCCATACGTACATAAAATAACAATTAAAAGAGGAAATAAAATCTTTTAAAGTTGGTTGCTGGACAAATGGCTCAATTGATTGCACACATGTGAGGACATCATCTCTCCCTGTGTTGGTCACTGCCTCCAGCTTTCTTTCAGTTATTATACTTCAATTGTGCTTAAAATCAAGACCCAAAAAAGCTGAGTTAATTTCTTGTTGCAGTTTTGTGACCACAGGACTGAAAGCAAATCTTCCTTCCCTTTGCAGAGATTGTTTTTAAAGCACTGAAAAAATGAAAATGTCAAGTCTAATTTTTATGATTATTTTTCTCCCTGAAAAACAGATTTCCAAAAGATTGAATACGTCTATTCCATTTTTGTCATTATTTCATGAAATGATTTCAATGTTGGGATATTTAATAAATAAATCAAGCTCAATTAGTTCAAGATTGGCATCAAACTGTATTAGGAGAAATTTGGAAGATTTTTTTCCTGATATGAAACAAATTTAATCTTTATTTTGATTAAGTTTAATTCCAGTGAAGTACAACAAATATTTTCAAATGTGCCTGTGGATTGAAATGAAAAATGTTACATGGGAAATAAAGAGGAAAAGCCCCCCCAAAAAAAAATTAGTCACTGCCATATGAAGAGATCCAGAAGGTGAAACTTTTCTTAAAGCAATTGATAGTATAATGAATGAGCATTTTGAGTTTTATTGCATGTACACATTCCATTCACTCAAAGGCGGGAAGACTATAGGGATGTGTTGAGTGTTTAGGATGAGTGCAGGAATGGGGGAAATGCAGCCAAAAGCAAGCAAGGGTGTTTTGTTCTAAGGTCTTGGCCTGAGGAATACCCAGCATAGAAAGTGGATTGGCCTGCTGGGTGTGTGAAAGAAGGATCTAAGGCATAAACAGAAGTCCAGAAAGAGTTTTAGGAGGAACCAGCTTCAGTCTAAGCCCTAGTGAACCCCCAGGCTGCCAAGACTTCTGAAGAAGCAAGGAACAGCAAGCCTGGATTTTATTTTCTTTAAAAAAAAAATTATTTCTGTTTAAAAAAAAAAAGTTTTTTGTTTGCTTTGTTTTTTCATCCCAACCAAAGTTTCCCCTCGCTCCTCTCCTCCCAGTCCTCCCTCACCTCCCCTCTTCCCCTTTCTCTTCTCCTTCCCTCCTATTCACTCCTCCCCTTCTGTTCCCCTTCAGAAATGGGTGGGCCTCCCATGGATAATATCAGTCAGCCATGGTATATCAAGTTGCAGTGAGACTAGGCTCCTCCTCTTCTATTAAGGATAGATGAGGCAATCCAGTAGGAAAAAAAGGGTCCCCAAAGCAGGCAACAGAATCACCCACCATTAGGAGTCCCACAAGAAACTGGTTACCCAACTGTGACATATATGCAGAGGGCCTAGATCAGTCCCATGCAGGCTCTCTAGTTATTGGTTCAGTCTCTGTGAGACCTTATGAGCCTAGGTTATTTGATTCTGTGGGTTTTCTAACTCCTACAGTCCTTCCTCCCCCCTCTTCCACAGGATTCCTCTAGATCCTCTGCCTAATGTTTGGCTGTGAGTCTCTGCATATGTTTCCATCTGTTGCTAGGTGGAGACTTTCAGGTGGCAATTGGGCTAGGCACCAATCTATGAGTATAGCAGAATATCAATAGGAATCATTTCATTACTTTTTTTTTAAATTGCCAGTCATGTTTGGTTCTATCCTAGGTTGCTGAGGTATCCTGCCTCTAGGTCCTGGCCCTCAAGGGTAAGCTCTGTCTCATGGTGTAGCACTCGAGCTGGGCCGGTCATTGGTTAGTCACCCCCATAATTTCTGAACCATCTTTACCCCAGCACTTTTTGTAGGAAGGACAAATTGTAGGTTGAAGAGTTTGTAGCTGGGTTGGTGTTCCAGTCGCTCCATTGGAAGTCTTGCCTGGTCACGGAGATGGCTGGTTCAGGCTCCATATCCCCCAATTGCTGGGAATCTTAGCTAGGGTCACTCTCATAGCTTGTTGGGAGTTTCCATTGCACTAGATTTCTAGCTTGTCCCAGGATGTCCCCAGATTCCAGTTGTCTCTTCTAATACTCTCTCTCTCCATCCTCCCCCTACCTGATCTCTCCTATTTCCATGCCCATCCCCCATCTGGACCCCTCCATGACCACTAGTAATATCTATTCTATTTTCCCTTCACAGTAATATTCATTCATCCCTCTTGAACCTGCCTTGCTACTTAG